>NW_007056260.1:0-338 GCF_000164805.1 Carlito syrichta | reverse complement strand
AGAGTGGAGTTGTTTTATTAATTTTTCTGCAAGAACTTCAGGTAGAACAATTCTGGAGTTGTTAACCCACCAGCCATCGGGTTTTTGGTAAGCTCCCACCAGCTCTGCAACCTCTTTTCTTTGTGTGTATATCTGGGATGCTATGGGAGAGAAGGAATTGGAAAAGTGTTAGCTGGTAAAATAGTTAGGGGTTTAACTGGGAGTTCTGCTGCTTTCTGAGCTGCCCAGTCTGTCAGGCAGTTTCTGATTGCTTCTAGAGTGTCAGATTTTTGGTGACCTTTACAACGAATAACAGCTACTTTGTAAGGGAGCCAAATGGCTTCCAAGAAGGCTATTTT
>NW_007056259.1:0-348 GCF_000164805.1 Carlito syrichta | reverse complement strand
GCAAACCGAATTCAGCAATACATCTCAAAAATCATCCATCATGACCAAGGAGGCTTCATTCCTGGGATGCAAGGCTGGTTCACCATTCATAAAACCATAAATGTAATGAAATACATCAACAGATGGCAAAACAAAAACCAAATGATTATATCATTAGATGCATAAAAAACTTTTGATAAAATCCAGCACCGCTTCTTTATAAAAACTCTTGAACATCTAGGCATACAGGGAACATACCTCAAAATAGTAAAAGTCATCCACGAGAAACCCACAGCCAGTATACTCCTAAATGGACAAAAATTGGAACCATTTCCCCTGAAAACTGGAACAAGACAAGGATGCCCACTC
>NW_007056258.1:0-351 GCF_000164805.1 Carlito syrichta | reverse complement strand
GATATCAGCTCCTTCCTAGTTTCTTCTTGTGTCTCCTCAATTCTTTTAATCTCTCCATTATTGTCTTGATATCAACTTTTATAGTTTGAGACTCTTCATTCTGGGGACTCTTCATTGTTTGCATTCCGAAGTTAGTTTTCTCAGTGTCTGCCCTCCCAGGGGTCTGGGAGAGACTCATACTCTTTTTTTGGTTTTTCTTCATTTTTGTAGATTTTTCTCTCTCTCCCCCTTTCCCTCCCCTTCTTTAATTCTGTTTTTGGGGAAGGTGGGGTTGCTTTTATTTCTCTTCTACTATATCCTGTTCTTCCTTATGAGGGTCTTCTGACTTTGTTCACTTTTGAGGTTGGAGTG
>NW_007056257.1:0-360 GCF_000164805.1 Carlito syrichta | reverse complement strand
TAGCTGACTAAGGAGCTAGATGGCTGACTCAATTAGCTGGCTATTGATCTAGTCAGCTGACTCAACTAGCTGTCTAAAGAGCTAGCAAGCTGACTCAATTAGCTGGCTAACGAGCTAGCTCGCTGACACAAGTAGCTGGCTAACTAGTTAGCCATGTGAATCAACTAGCTGTCTAATGAGCTAGCCAGATGACTTAACAAGCAGACATAACTAGCTAGCCAGCTGGCTAGCCACCAGACTTAACTAGCTAGCTATCTATCTAGCAAGCTGGCTATCCGGCAGACATAACTAGTTAGCTACCTATCTAGCCAGTTGGCTAGCCAACTGACTTAACTAGCTAGCTACATACCTAACCAGCTG
>NW_007056256.1:0-369 GCF_000164805.1 Carlito syrichta | reverse complement strand
ATCTGTTATTTTTTGAGTTATTGATAATAGCCATTCTGACTGGAGTTAGGTAGTATCTCAGTGTAGCTTAATTTTCATTTACTTGATGACTAGAGAGGTTGAACATTTCTTCATGTATCTGTTGGCCACTCGTATGTCTTCTTTTGAGAGGTGTCTGTTCTTGTCTTTTACCACTTTGTAATAGGGTGGTTTGTTTTTTTCTTTTTGGCACGTTTGAGTTATTTTTATATCCAAGATGTTAGGCCTTTGTCAGACATAGCATATACTTTTCCCAGTCTGTGGACTGTCTCCCTGCTCTCTCGATGGTTTCTTTGGCTTTGCAGAAGCTTGTCAGTTTAATGAGGTCCCACTTGTCTATCTTATCTCTTA
>NW_007056255.1:0-330 GCF_000164805.1 Carlito syrichta | reverse complement strand
TAAATGTTTTTACAGTCCACAGTGTACAAAACGTGTTCTTCCTCCTCTGGATGCCTAGAATATTTTTTTGCTCACTTGTCAATGACTAAAATTTGTTTTGTATTTTTTTTTTTAGTTGAGGTTTCACTCTGTTGCCCAGGTTGGAGTGTAGTGGCATGATCATGGCCAATGCAGCCTTGACCTGATGTGCTCAGGCAATTTTTCTGCCTCAATCTCCCTGGTAGCAGGACTATAGCATCACAGCAGCTAATTTTTTGATTTATTGTAGAGACAAGGTCTCACCAAGTTGCCCAGGCTGGTCTTGAACCCCTGGGCTCAGGCAATCCTCTC
>NW_007056254.1:0-1950 GCF_000164805.1 Carlito syrichta | reverse complement strand
TTTCTGTGAGAGGTCACTCAGTATTATAGACTCTAGTTCCATCCAGGTTGCTGCAAAATTCATGGTTTTGTTCTTTTTTATGGCTGCATAGTATCCCATCGTGGATATGTAGCACAGTTTTTTAATCCAGTCCCCTTTTGATGGGGAGCATGGTTGTTTCCAGGTTCTTGCTATTATAAACAATGCTGCAATAAACATACGTGTGCAGGTATCTTTTTTTTTTTATTTTTGAGTTGGAGTCTCACTTTGTTGCCCAGACTGGAGTGCAGTGGCCACTCCTGGCCACCGCAGCCTCGACCTGCTAGGTTCCAGCGATCCTTCTGCCTCAGCCTTCCAAGTAGCCAGAATTATAGGCGCATGCTACTACGCCCAGCTGATATTTTTGATTTATTGTAGAGATGAGGTCTTGCTGCCCAGGTGGTCACAAACCCACGGGCTCAGGCAATCCATTCACCTCAGGCTCCCAAAGGTGCGGGATTACAGGTTGAGCCACTGAGCCCAGCGCAGGTATCCTTTTTATAGAGTGATTTGAGTTCATCACGATATATTCCCAGTAGGAAGATAGCGGGGTCATATGGGAGGTTGATATTTAGAGCTTTTAGGAATTGCCACACTGCTTTCCACAGAGGTTGCACTAGTTTACACTCCCACCAACAGTGTAAAAGTGTTCCCTTTTCGCCACACCCTCTCCAGCAGCTGTTATTTTTTGAGTTGTTGATAATTGCCATTCTGACTGGAGTTAGGTGGTATCTCAGTGTGGTTTTGATTTGCATCTCCCTGATGATTAGTGAGGTTGAACATTTCTTCCTGTGTCTGTTGGCTGCTCGGATGTCTTCCTTTGTGAAGTGTCTGTTCATATCTTTTGCCCATTTTATAATGGGGTTGTTTTTTTCTTTTCACCATGTTTGAGTTCCTTGTAGATCCAAGATGTTAAGCCTTTGTCACACCTGGAGTTGGCAAATACTTTTTCCCAGTCTGTAGCTCTCTTGGTGGTTTCTTTGGCTTTGCAGAAGCTTGTCAGTTTAATGAGGTCGCACTTGTCTACCTTATCTCTTATGGCCTGTGGGTTTTGGGTTTTGTTCAGGAATTGGATGCTAGTTCCAATTTCCATGACGGCATGTCCTTCATTTTCTAGGTCTCTGATCCATTTGGAGTTAATTTTTGTGTATGGGGATAGATCAAGGTTCTGTTTCAATCTTCTGCATGTGGTCAGCCAGTTTTCCCAGCACCATTTACTGAATAGGTTCTCCTCTCCCCACTAGTAGGTGGTAGAGGCTTTGTCTAAGATGAGTTGGTTGAGAAATTGAGGTTTCGCTTCTGGAATCTCAATTCTATTTCATTGATCTATATGCCTGTTCCTATACCAGTACCCAGCTGTTCTGACGACTGAAGCTTTAGAGTAAAGTTTGAAGTCTGGTAATATGATACCGCCTGATTTGTTTTTTTGCTGAGGATTGTTTTGGCTATTCTTGGTCATTTGTGTTTCCATATGAATTCCTGCATTGTTTTTTCTAGGTCTGAGAAGAATGTTTCTGGTAATTTGACGGATATTGCATTGAATCTGTAGACTGCCTTAGAAAAGATGAACATCTTCACAATGTTGATTCTTCCTACCCATGAGCATGGGATATTTTTCCATGTTTGTGTCATCTTTCATTACTTTGAGCAGAGTTTTGTAGTTTTCATTGTAAAGGTCTTTCACGTCTCTGGTTAGGAAGATGCCAAGATATTTTTAATCCAGGACATAGA
Source organism: Carlito syrichta (assembly GCF_000164805.1). NCBI lineage: Eukaryota > Metazoa > Chordata > Mammalia > Primates > Tarsiidae > Carlito > Carlito syrichta. The sequence goes on along the minus strand of NW_007056254.1, from coordinate 201 downwards.
AAACAAAAACACAATACAAAAAATTGAATGCAATTGTGCTTTTTATTTGGGTTTCTGTTTGTTTATTATTGGTGTAAAGAAATTTGATTTTCTTTTTCACATTTATTTTATAGCCTGAGACTTTGTCAAAGGGCTTTATCAGTGTAAGGAGGTTTTTGAGAGATTCTCTTGGGTTTTCAAGGTAAACAATCATGTCATCTG
>NW_007056253.1:0-305 GCF_000164805.1 Carlito syrichta | reverse complement strand
GGAGTGGCCACTGCACTCCAGTCTGGGCGACCGAGTGAGACTCCAACTCAAATAAATAAATAAAATAAAATTAAAAGTCCCTGCCTGAGTCCTGTCACTATTGACAGCAGTCAAGTCTGGCCAGGTGCCATTCTTCTGCAACTGGGCATTATGACTTTAGTTATCCCAGCAGCTTATCCCTCACCCCTACTCTCCTCCAGCCACTCTTCCAGGCTCTCTCATCAGGGTACTTGGCTAACGGCCAGGGCACACTCTCTCAACCCCTGTCACTGTCTTCTCTTGGTGGAGGCACTGTTTGAGAGCTT
>NW_007056252.1:0-815 GCF_000164805.1 Carlito syrichta | reverse complement strand
CCTACCTAGCTAGCCAGCAGGCTAGTCAGCTGACTTATCTAGGTGATTTAACTATCTAGTTAGATGGCTATGCAGTTGACACAACTAGCTAGATACCTAGCTGGCAAACTGGCTAGCCGGCTGACTTAATAAGCTTACTTAACTACCTAGCCAACTGGTTAGCCAGCTAACTTATTGCCTAGGTACGTAGCTAGCCATCAGGCTAGACAGCTGACAAAACTAGCTGACTTAATAAAGTATCCACCTGGCTAGCCAGCAGACTTAACTACCTAGCTACCTAGAAAGACAGCTGGATAGCCAGCAGACTTAACTATCTGTCATAACTAGATGCCTGATTGCTAGTCAGCTGACTTAACCAGCTACCTACATACGTAGACCACTGGTTTGCCAGCAAACTTATCTACCTAGCTACAAAGCTAACCTGCTGGCCAGTGAACTGACATAACTAGGTGTATTAGCTAGCTAGCCAACTTACCGATCTAGGTGACTTAACTAGCTAGCTACCTGCCTAGTCAGATGACATAACTAATGCTTTAAGTAGCTAGTTCCCTAGGTAACTCTCATTTAGCTAGCTGACTTAACTAGCTGACTTAACTAGCTAGCTAGCTGACATATATAGCTGAATTAACTAGGTAGCTACCTAGCAATCCAACTGATTTAACTAGCTGAAATAACTAGCGAGCCAGTTGTCTACCCACCTGACGTAACTAGCTTTTTAATAGCTAGCCAGTTGGCTAGACAACTGACTTAATGAACTGACTTAACTAGCTAGCCAGCTGGTTAGCCAGCTGACTAAACTAGCTGACTTAACTAGC
>NW_007056251.1:0-402 GCF_000164805.1 Carlito syrichta | reverse complement strand
CCTGCCACAAGCACCCTGTTGGGGTATGAGAAGTAGCCAACACAATTAATTCCCATGGTAAATCATAACTTACCCTTTTCACCCTTTGTGACTCAATGGCCTTTTCCACGAGAGTTAAGGCCTCTTTTGCCTCAGGTGTTAAGACTCTTTTAGAAGTGGGTGAGGGATCCCCCTGCAGTATATCAAAAAGAGACTTTAAATCTGCAGTAGTGACATGTAAATAATGTCTCAGTCAGTTAATATCTCCTAATAATTTCTGAAAATCATTTAAGGTAACCAAATGTTTCTTCCTTAATTGTAGAGGTTGATGATTCACAGTTTGAGTGTTTAACACTTGGCCAAAATAAGTAAAGGGCGGGTTGGTTTGAATTTTTCCAGGAGAAATTTTCAAACCATAATTAG
>NW_007056250.1:0-302 GCF_000164805.1 Carlito syrichta | reverse complement strand
CCAGACTTCAAAATTTACTATAAGGCTACAGTAATCAAAACAGCCTGGTATTGGTACAACGGACCAATGGAATAGGATAGAGATCCTGGAAGCAAAGCCTCAATTTCTCAACCACCTCATCTTTGCCAAAGCCTCCACCACCAACCACTGGGCAGAGGAGAACCTATTCAGTAAACGGTGCTGGGAAAACTGGCTGATTATATGTAGAAGATTGAAACAGGACTCCTACCTATCAACATACCCAAAAATTAACTCTAAATGGATCAAAGATCTAAACATAAAACCTCAAACTATAAGAATCT
>NW_007056249.1:0-301 GCF_000164805.1 Carlito syrichta | reverse complement strand
CATATGGAAGGTCAATTTCTAGTTCTTTCAGAAATCACTGTCTTCCAAAGAGGTTGCAGTGTTTGCATTCCCACCAGCAGTGTACAAGCGTTCCTTTCTTTCCACATCCTCACCAGCATCTGTTGTTTTTTGTTTTGTTAATGACCACTCTTACTGGAGTTAGGTGATATCTTAATGTGGGTTTGATTTGCATTTCTCTTGATGAGTGAGGCTGAGCACTTTTTCATGTGTGTTGACTGCCTGTATATCATCTTTTGAGAAGTGTCTGTTCATGTCTTTTGTCCACTTTTTAATGGGGCTG
>NW_007056248.1:0-446 GCF_000164805.1 Carlito syrichta | reverse complement strand
TCTTTAATAATAGAACTCCCAATTTTGAGCTAAGTCCCTAAGAATAAGAACCACATTCACCTGCCCCCTTTGCAGCTTGGTGTTACCATGTGATTAAGATCTGGCCAGCCGGGTGTGGTGGCTCAAGCTTGTAATCCCAGCACTTTGGGAGGCCAAGGTGAGAGGATTGTCTGAGACCAGGAGGACACAGCTATTAATGGAACAGAGGCAAGGCAGAGAGCTGTAGTCTCACTCCATCGTCTAGGCTGCCGTGCAGTAGTAGCACACTGACGACCACCGCAGCATTGACCTGCTGAGCTCCGGTGATCCTTCTGCCTCAACCTTCCAAGTAGTTGGAACTACAGGTGCACGCAACTATGCCCAACTAATTTATTTATTTATTTATTTATTTATTTATTTATTTATTGTAGAGACGAGATCTCACCAAGTTGCCTGGGCTGGTGTCA
>NW_007056247.1:0-303 GCF_000164805.1 Carlito syrichta | reverse complement strand
TAATGAATGAAAAGGAATTTAAAAACATGGAATGGAATTTATAAGAATGGAATGAAAATGAATGAAAGGAGAGAAAACGAAGAGAATGGAAAGCAGAAGAGTGGAATGGAATGGAAAGAAAAGGAATGTAAGAAAGAGGAAGTGAATGGAGAAAAATGGAATGGAATGCAATAGAGAGATATACAATGGAATGGAATGGAGAAGAATGGAATGGAATGGAGAGGAATGGTGTGGAAAGGAATTGAATCGAATGGAATAGAGATACATTGAATAAAATGGAGTGGAAAGGATTGGAGAGGAATG
>NW_007056246.1:0-406 GCF_000164805.1 Carlito syrichta | reverse complement strand
TGGTTGCCAGCAGACTTAACTAGTTGGCTAACGAGTTAGCCGGCTGACACAAGTAGCTGGATAACTAGTTAGCCATGTGAATCAACTAGCTGGCTAATGAGCTAGTCAGATGACTTAACTAGCAGACATAACTAGCTAGCCAGCTGGCTAGCCACCAGACTTAACTAGCTAGCTATCTATCAAGCAAACTGGCTATCTGGCAGACTTAACTAGTTAGCTACCTATCTAGCCAGCTTGCTAGTCAACTGACTTAACTAGTTAGCTACAAACCTAACCAGCTGGCTAGCCAGCTGTCTTACCTAGCTAACTTAGCAAGCTAGCAAGCTGGATAGCCAACTGACTTAAACAGCTAGCTATCTACCAAGACAGCTGGCTAGCCAGCTGATTTAACTAGCTGAACTAACCA
>NW_007056245.1:0-1374 GCF_000164805.1 Carlito syrichta | reverse complement strand
CCCAGAGGAGATGTGATCTGGGTGGGCAGGCTGTCCACTGACCTGTAGCTGAAGTCACAGATGCTGGCTCTTGGGTCAGGCCTCCCCTACCCCTGACCCAGCATGTGCCTGCTGGTGCAGAAGGTGCTACTGGCGGCTGGCTGCACATTGGCCCTGGTGCTAGAGTCCAGCTGGGGCAGCAGGTGCTGGAGTGCCGGGCAGTGTTGGTGGGCCCTTGGAACCCCCGGTGAGCCATGTGGCCCGAGTAGAAGGATCTGGTGATGATGCGTGCCGACTGCATGGAGTACTGCTAAGGCGAAGCCATGCTGGACGCCCACTCCGAGTTGCACTGCAGTGAGGAGATGCGCATCATTCTGTGTGTGCTGGCCACATACTAGGCCTGGTCCAAGTCTGGCTGCGAAAAGCTGAGGCTGGACAAGGTGGGTGTGATGGACGAGGTGCTGGACCCACCATACAAGCCTTCATCCTAGAGGTTATTGCCAAGCATGGCTAGTTGGCCCACGTGCTCTGCAACAAGGACCCCTTCACGCTCAAGTCCTCTGTGTACCTGTCATGCCTGTACCCCAACTCCAAGTTCCTGCTGATGGTACATAATGGCCGGGCCTCCGTGCACTCCATGATCATATGCAAGGTTACCATCACTGGCTTCAACCTCAGCAACTACCACGATTGCCTCAAGTAGAACAAACCATCGAGGTTATGTATGCACAGTGCATGGCATACAAGTGTCTGCCCCTGTACTACAAGCAGCTGGTGTTGCACCTGCGACACTTCCTCAAGCTCATCCTTCACTTCCTGGGCATCGCCTGGAGTGATACTGTTTTGCACCACGAGGACCACATTGGCAAGCTTGGTGGTGTCTCTCTGTCCAAGACAGGTCATCAAGTCAGGTCATCAAGACTGTGAACTTGGAAGCACTCTCCAAGTGGACTGGCCACATCCCTAGGGATGTGGTTGGGGACGTGACCCAGATCAACCTCATGCTGGCTTGACGTGGCGATGAGCCCTATGCAAACTCACCTAAGGCAACCCTGACCCTACTGTCATCAATAACATATACTGGGTCTTGAAAGGTTACTATAAAACACCAATCTGAATGGATATTTTTAGGTGAACCAAAACAGCATCTCCTTCCACTTAGAAAACTCGTGATTTCCAGATCTCTGCAAATGGCTTTGTTACCAATAAGAGGAGAAATTTCGTTCAAGTGGAAATTGAACCTCTAATTCAGGCATATTGCTTGTTATTAACTGCCAAAACAGGACTGCTAATGATGAACCTATTTGTATATGTTTGCAAAAGCTGAATCATTGAAAACATACCGTGAAACTCTTTATCTTTGGACACTCAAAGACAGAGAGCAAAGAGTATGGA
>NW_007056244.1:0-304 GCF_000164805.1 Carlito syrichta | reverse complement strand
CTATCTGACTTTCTTAGGTAGGTAGCTGACATAATTAGCTGACTTAACTAGGTGAAATAACTAGCTAGCCAGCTGGCTAGCCATCTGAATTAACTAGCTAGTTACCATGCTAGGCAGCTGGCTAGCCAGCTGACCTAACGAACTGACTTAACAAGCTAGCCAGCTGACTTAACTACTTCACTTAATTAGCTAGCTTCCTAGTTAGCCAGTGGACTTAACTAACTGACTTAACTAGCTAGCTACGTAGCTCAAAACTTGCTGTCCAATTGATTTAACTATGTGACTTAACCAGCTAGCCAGCTGG
>NW_007056243.1:0-428 GCF_000164805.1 Carlito syrichta | reverse complement strand
TTCAAGTTCTGTTAATTTTACCTCCATGAAGAAAGAGAACGAACCCCTTCTTCTACACAGCTCACAAAGGGTCAGAATCTACTTCATGAACTGAGGTGGGGACAAACAGAGCAAACGGTCAACACTGTCAGGCATGTGTGGGACAGGAGAGACCTCTGGTCCTCAGTCTCTGTCTAAAGCCTCCTCCTGGGGCCCATGGGACGCCACCAGTGGGGAATAGTGACCGAGTGGGCCGGCACATGCTTCCTTATGCGTGTGTGTCCTTTCTCCCGTCGGGCCATCTACACCACTGCTGAAGTATGTGCCGAAGACATGACTTTACGGGATCTGCTCATTCTCCTGATGAGAAAACTGAGGCCAGGCCTGCTGGAGCTGGTGGTACAGACAGGACCAAGAGAAGGCCCGACCTCCACTTCCGTTCTCCCTTC
>NW_007056242.1:0-783 GCF_000164805.1 Carlito syrichta | reverse complement strand
CACCATTGAAAAGACATAGAATGGCAAAATGGATAAAATATCACCAGGCAACAATATACTGCCTTCAAGAGACTCAACTCAGTAGAAAGGACTTAAACAGACTCAAAGTAAGAGGATGGGAAACAAACTTTCAGGCGAATGAAACACAAAAGAAAGGAGTAGTCACGATCCTAATTTCAGACAAAATACCATTTAAGCTATCAAAAATCAAAAAAGATGCAGAGGGCTACTACATAATGATAAAAGGTTCACTCCATCAACAGGAAATATCTATCCCAAGCATATATGCACCCAACATAAGTGTGCCAGCTTTCATAAAGCAACTTCTAGGAAAACTAAAGAAAGATATTGACTCTAACACCATCATAACTGGGGACTTTAATATGCCACTCACAACCATAGACAGATCATCAGGACAAAAAATCAGCAAGGAGATGTGGAACCTCAATGAGACTCTGGACCAAATGGACTTAATTGATACCTACAGAACACTCCAGCCAAAGACCAGAGAATACACATTCTACTCATCACCACATGGAACATATTCTAAGATTGACCACATAATTGGACATAAATGAAGCATAAGCAAATTTAAAGGGACTGAAATTCTACAATGCACCTTCTTGGACCACATTGGAATAAAAATAAACTGAAACCAACAAGGTCCCCCCAAAACCCACAAAGACACGGACACCAAACACCATGATGCTAAACAACTCCTGGTCAATGATGAAATCAAAACAGAGATCAAAAGATACCTGGAAACAAATGAAAATGAAGAAA
>NW_007056241.1:0-306 GCF_000164805.1 Carlito syrichta | reverse complement strand
TGACATAGGTACCTAACTTAACTAGTTGGATAATGAGATAGCTAGCTGAGTTAACAAGTTGGTTAATGAGTCAGCTAACTGTTTTAACTTGTTGGTAAACAAGTTATCTAGCTGTCTTAACTAGTTGTTTAACGAGCTAAGAAGGTGACAAAGTTTTGGCTGACGAGTAGGGGGACAACTTAGCTAATTTAACATGTTGACTGACTACTCGGCTGCCTTGTTACCTTGCTTAACAAGTCAGCTGACTAGTCGTCCGACTGATTAGCTGGTTTAACTAGCTGGCTAAAGAGTTGGCTCACTAGTTAG
>NW_007056240.1:0-506 GCF_000164805.1 Carlito syrichta | reverse complement strand
GAGGTTGCCAGCACCTTAAAGAGCCCTAGGATCACTCACACGGTGGCAGGGATTGCTAGCCGTCTACCCAATATCCATTTCTTCTTCTTCCTTAGCAACAAAAATCTGCCTTTATTTGGGGTAGGAACACGCCCAAATGAGAGATTACATTTCTCTGTTACAGCTCAGTGTGGTGATGGGCGTTTGGCCGGGACAATGAGAAGTTAGCAGAAATAACTGGTTAGACGCCCCGGAGGTTCCTTTGAAAAGCTGATGGCAGCCGGGCTCCTGCGCCTTTGGGAGGCTGAGGTGAGTGGATTGCCTGAGCCTGCGGGTTCGAGACCCGCCTGGGCAGCGAGACCTCATCTCTACAATAAATCAAAAAATCAGCCAGGCGTGGTAGTGCGTGCCTGTAATTCCGGGTACTCAGAAGGCTGAGGCGGAAGGATCGCTGGAGCCTAGCAGGTTGAGGCTGTGGTGGCCGGGAGCGGCCACTGCACTCCAGTCTGGGCGACAGTGAGACGCCA
>NW_007056239.1:0-306 GCF_000164805.1 Carlito syrichta | reverse complement strand
GTTGAAAACTTAAATTGAAAGGTTAAACAGACCAGAGTCAAATAAAGAGACAATCAGAGGAAGAAAGAAGAATGGGAAACATTATCCAGTTCAGAGGACAGGACGGAAACACACGTGGAGGGTGAGAGACCCGAGGACAGAGATCAAGGGCTGGCACTCACGCAGTAGAAGCTCCCAGAAAGATGACAGGGGACAGAAATGAGTTAATGTCTGAACATAGATTGGGCCGGGCATGGTCGTGCTCATACCAGCACTTGGGGAGGCCGAGGCAGGAGGATTGCCTCCGCCCACGAATTTGAGACCAGC
>NW_007056238.1:0-763 GCF_000164805.1 Carlito syrichta | reverse complement strand
CTGAGCCCGCGGGTTCGAGACCTGCCTGGGCAGCGAGACCTCATCTCTACAATAAATCAAAAAAAAAAAAAAAAAAATCAGCCGGGCGTGGTGGCGCATGCCTGTAATTCCGGCTACTTGGAAGGCTGAGGTGGAAGGATCGCCGGAGCCCAGTAGGCCGAGGCTGCGGTGGCCGGGAGCGGCCACTGCACTCCAGTCTGGGCGACAGAGTGAGACTCCGACTCAAAATAATAATAATAATAATAATAATAATAATAATAATAATAATAATATCATGGTCTAACTATCTCTAGTCTCGTTACTGCCGTCTTCCTAAAAACATACATTTGATCATGCAACTTTGCTGCTTGAACATTGTTAATGACTGTGTACTAGACACAGGATGAAGTTAAGCGTTCTGGCATAGAGTACATTGTTCTTTGCAGACGAGAGCCATCTTCCATCATGCTATCTGTTCTAGCTACTGCTTCACTCATCTTTCTTCAAAGGTTCACAGTATGCCTTTCTCCGATTCTGTACTTTTGCTTGAAATGCTTCTTGCCCTTCCATACAGGACTCTTGTTTCTTCTTCTTCTCTCTCCCTATTCTTGAAGACCCAGTTCTAATGTTACTGCTCAGTGAGTTTTCTCTGACTTCTAATAATCATTATAACACTTTTCCCCCAAAATAATGACAGCAGCTCACACCATGTGCCAGACACCGCGCTAAACATTTCATATTTATTGCGTCATTTAGTATTTTTAACAAAACTATGAGATAGTGC
>NW_007056237.1:0-338 GCF_000164805.1 Carlito syrichta | reverse complement strand
GCTGGATGGCCAGCCAACTTTACTATCTGGCTACCTACATTAGCAGCCTGCTAACCAGCCAGCATAATTTACCAGTCACCTAGCTAGCCAGCCGGGTAATCAGCTGGCTTAACTTGCTGACTTAACAAGATGCCATCCGGCTACCCAGTTGGCTTAACTAGCCAGCCAGCTAGTTAACCAGATGACTAACCACCTCGCTTAACTAGTTGAATTAGCTAAATAGCCAGCCAGCTAGCCAACTGATTTAATTAACTAGCTACCTACCTAGACAGGTGGCTAACCAGCTGACTTAACTAGCTGACTTAATCAGTTAGCCAGCTCACTAGCCAGCTGACTTA
>NW_007056236.1:0-485 GCF_000164805.1 Carlito syrichta | reverse complement strand
TGGCTAGCTAGTTAATTCACCTAGTTAAGTCAGCTGGGGAGCCAGCTGGTTATCTAGGTATCTAGCTAGTTAGTCATTTAGTTAAGTCAGCTGGCTAGCAAGCTGACTTAACTAAATGACTAACTAGCAGGGTAACCTAGCAGGGTACCTACCTTGTTCAATCAACTGGATAGGCACCTGGCTAGCTTGTTAAATCACATAGTCAAGTCAGCTCACTCTCCAGCATTTTAGCTAGGTAGTTAGGTTTTAAATCAGTCAGTAAGCCAGAGGGCTATGTAGGTAGGTCGCTAGTTAAGTGTGCTGGCTAGCCATCAGGCTATATTGTTAGGTCAGCTAGTTAAGTCAGCTGGCTATCCAGTTGTCTAGCTAGGTAGGTTGCTCGTTAAGTCAGCTGGCTAGCCAGCTGGCTACTTCCTTAAGTTAGTTAGTTAAGTTAAATGGCTGGGCTGCTGGCTAGCTAGGTAGCTAGGAAATTAAGCAAGCTG
>NW_007056235.1:0-308 GCF_000164805.1 Carlito syrichta | reverse complement strand
CCTGTCAATTCCATTCAATTCCATCCATTCCATTCCTTTCCTTGACATTCCATTCCATTCTATTCCATTCCATTCCTCTCAATTTCATTCCATTCCATTCTATTCGTTTCCATTCCTTTCCTCTCCATCCCATTCCCTGCAATCCATTCCATTCCATTCCATTCCATTCCTTTCCATTCTATTCAATTCCATTCCATTCCTTTCCTCTCCATTTCCTTACTCTCCATTCCATTCCATTCCCTTACATTGCATTCCACTCCATTCCATTCCGTTCCGTTCCTCTCCATTAGATTCCAATCCATTTCATT
>NW_007056234.1:0-570 GCF_000164805.1 Carlito syrichta | reverse complement strand
TGCTGCAAACATTCTGCCCTAATTCCTACCCCCCCACCAGACCCACATGTGAGGGTCTCTAAAGCTAGGCACCTCCAGCCCCCACCCCCCCAATGGCTGCCCCGGCTTTGGTGCAGGAGTTTCTGAGGCTCCCTGCCCGGGTTCCTGCTGGCTCTCCTCTCCGAGGGGAGAAATGTGCCCCAGTCACCCCGGCCCTCCTAATCAGCAACGAGGACCTTCCACCAAGAAAGTCCAAGAACAAATCCCTCATCCGGGGACATTTCTTTGCCACCAATCCAATTTTTCCTGGCTGTAAGGAAAATCGTCCTGTGAACACACAACATGCAGTTGAGAATATTTTTGTACAGGGTCTGGATCTGTGGCTCAGTCTTGGGTCTTTGAACATGACCCTCATTCTCCGCCAGCCTTGAAATTGCGGGCTCAGGCAATCCTCCCTGTTCAGCATTTGGAGTGGCCGGCACTACAGGCACCTCCACCCCAGAGCCCCTGTTTGGATGAATGCAGACACAGGGTCTCCCTGCATTCACAGGGCTGGACTTGGGTTCTGTTCTCCAGACATCCTCCTGACTC
>NW_007056233.1:0-309 GCF_000164805.1 Carlito syrichta | reverse complement strand
GAGAGGAAGGGAATGGAAAAAAGAGGAATGAGAAGAATGGAATGGAATTCAATGGAGCAGAATGGAATGGAAAGAAAAGTAATGGAATGGAATGCAGAGGTGTGGAATGGAATAAAGAGAAATAGAGTGTAATGGAGAGGATGGGAATAGAGAAGATTGGAATGGAATGGAATGGAGAGCAATGGAATGTAATGGAATGGATAGGAATGGAATGGAATACAGAGGAATGGAATTCAATCGATTGGAATGGAGAGGAATGGAATAAAATGGAATGGAAAGTAATGGAATGGAGAGGTATGGAATAGAGAG
>NW_007056232.1:0-319 GCF_000164805.1 Carlito syrichta | reverse complement strand
CATTCCTCTCCATTCCATTGAATTCCATTCCATTCCTACACATTAAATTCCTGTATATTCCATTCCCCCCATTCTTTTCATCTTTATTTCATTGCACTCCATTCCATTCCATTTGTCTCCAATGCTCTCCAGTCAATCCCCTTCTATTCCATTCTTTACCATTCTATTTCATTCCAGTCCATTCCATTAATCTTCATTTGATTGCATTCCATTCCATTCCATTCCTAAGCATTTCGTTGTCTTCTATTTCTTTCCACTTCTTTCTTTTCCATTCAATTTCAATTCTTTCCCTTCCATTATTCTCCATTCTATTCCTCTT
>NW_007056231.1:0-309 GCF_000164805.1 Carlito syrichta | reverse complement strand
TCCCATTCCATTCCATTCCATTGCATTTCATTCCATTCCTCTCCATTTCATTCCCTTCTCACCATTCCATTCCTTTCCATTCCATTCCATTTCACTCCTGTCCTGTCCATTTCATTTCATTCCATTCCACTCCATTCCTACCCATACCATTCCTGTCCATTCCATTCCATTCCTGTCCATTCCATTCCATTCTTCACCATTCCATTACACTCCATTCCATCCATTCCTTTCCATTACATCTGCCTCCATTCCATTTCTCTCCATTCCTTTCTATTCTATTCTATTCCATTCCATTTTTTTTTTTTTTTT
>NW_007056230.1:0-359 GCF_000164805.1 Carlito syrichta | reverse complement strand
TTAAGTCAACTGCCTAGAAACCTGGCTAGCTAGGTCGCTAGATAGTTAAGTCAGATGTCTAGCCCACTGGCTAGCTAGTTGAATAACCTAGTTAAGTCACCTGCCTAGCCAGCTGGCTATCAAGATAGCTTGCTACTTAAATCAACTAGCTAGACAGCTGAATAGCTAGTTAAGTCACCTAGTTAAGTGAGCTGGCTAGCCAGCTGGCTAGCTATATAGCATGCTACTTAATTCAACTAACTAGCAAGCAGGCCAGCTATTTAAATCAGCGAGTTAAGTCAGATGTCTAGCCAGCTGGTGAACTAGTTTAGTCAGCTAGTTGAGTCAGCTGGTTAGCCAGGGAGCTAGCTGGTTAAGTC
>NW_007056229.1:0-309 GCF_000164805.1 Carlito syrichta | reverse complement strand
GGTGTTGCTTCCCGTGTGGGATTTCCTTTCCACTTCTCTTGCACTGGCCACGCCGTGCTGAGTGGTATGATTTTGTGGAGGTGCCTGTCTCCTCAACTTGGCTCCTCATCCAGGCTGTCTCCTCAACCTTGCCTGCCTTTGCGTTCTCTGTCTTGTCTGCCCACTGGGTGGCCTCTCAACAAAGTGTGTTGAACTGAATGTAATCACAGCCCCTGCGGTCCAGCCCCAGGAGGAGGGAAGCCAGACAGAGAAAGCCAGACAGAGACCCACACACCATAACCTTGGCCCTTTCTTTTTTTTTTTTTTTTT
>NW_007056228.1:0-360 GCF_000164805.1 Carlito syrichta | reverse complement strand
GTGGGAGGGGCCTAGAGAGTGACAGTGAGGAGTGGGAGGGGCCTAGAGAGAATGACAGGGAGGAGTGGGAGGGGCCTAGAGAGAATGACTGGGGAAGTGGGAGGGGCCTAGAGAGTGACAGTGAGGAGTAGGAGGGGCCTAGAGAGAACGACCGGGAGGGGTGGGAGGGGCCTAGAGAGAATGACAGGGAGGAGTGGGAGGGGCCTAGAGAGTGACAGTGAGGAGTGGGAGGGGCCTAGAGAGAACGACTGGGAGGGGCCTAGAGAGAACGACAGGGAGGAGTGGGAGGGGCCTAGAGAGAATGACAGGGGGAGTGGGCGGGGCCTAGAGAGAATGACAGGGAGGAGTGGGAGGGGCCTA
>NW_007056227.1:0-339 GCF_000164805.1 Carlito syrichta | reverse complement strand
TGCTGACTTAGTCATTCGACTTAACTCGTTAGCTAACAAGCTTCCTATGTGGCTTAAGCAGCTGACTTAACTCGTTAGCTAACTACCTAACTAGTTAACTCATCCATCTGATTCAACTTGTTTGCTAACTAGCTAGCTAGATGACTCAATCAGCTGACTTAACCAGTTAATTAATTAGTTAACTACCTGACTCAACCGGCTGACTTAACCCGTTTGTTAATTAGCTAGCTAGCTGTCTTAACCAGCTGACTTTATTAGAAAGCTGACTTAACTAGCTGTATTAGGTAGGTGACTTAACTACTTAGGTAGCTGACTTAACTGGCTGACTTAACTAGTTAG
>NW_007056226.1:0-427 GCF_000164805.1 Carlito syrichta | reverse complement strand
CTGAGCCACTGAGCCCGGCTGCCAGCTTCTAACATACAATATAAGTTGACTTATTTGTTGAGTTTCTTGTATATTTTCCGAATCTCCTTGTTAGCCTGTAAGCTCCACGAGGGCAAGGCCTTCTGCCTGATCGTTTTTTAACTGATGTATGCTTAGTGCCTAGAACAGCAACTTGTAGGCGCCAGATAAACCACTGCTGAGTGAGTAAATCTGTGTCGCTGGGATACTGGAAAGCATGCAACAGCTGTTGTAACCACAGAGATTGACACAGACACCTGGTGTTGCCTTGGGACGATGTTTCTTTTCTTTTCTTCTTTCTGAGTTGGAGTCTCACTCTGTCACCCAGACTGGAGTGCAGTGGCACGCTCCCGGCCACCACAGCCTCGCCCTACTGGGCTCCGGCGATCCTTCCGCCTCAGCCTTCCAA
>NW_007056225.1:0-310 GCF_000164805.1 Carlito syrichta | reverse complement strand
GAGATGGAATGGAATTAGGAGGAATGGAATGAAGAGGAATGGGATGAAGATGAATGAGACAGAATGGAAGGGAGACGAATGCAATGGAATGGAAAATAACGGAATGGAAAGGAATAGAGAGGAGGGGATTGGAATGGAATGCAATGGAGAGGAATGGAATGGAATGCAGAGGAATGGAGATGAAAGGAATTTAATCGAATAGAAAGGAGAGAAATGAAATTGAATGGAATGGAATGGAGATTAATAGAACGGAGAGGAATGGAATGGAGTGAATTAGAATGGAATGGATTGCAGAGGAATGCAATGGAAT
>NW_007056224.1:0-311 GCF_000164805.1 Carlito syrichta | reverse complement strand
TAGTTTCAGCTACTTGGAAGGCTGAGGTGGAAGGATCGCCGGAGCCCAGCAGGTCGAGGCCGGGGTGGCCAGGAGCAGCCACTGCACTCCAGTCTGGGCAACAGAGTGAGACTCCAACTCAAAAAAATAAATAAATAAAAATAAATAAATAAAATGTCTGGACATTTCATATCCCAGTGCAGAGTTTTGCTTCCCACTTGCCGCTGTGTCTTCTTTCACACTTTGGAGACCACAGCTCCCCAGGGTTATTTTATTAGGTGAGTGTCTTTTGTGAGTCACACATTTTCTCCACCCCCAAGCCCCAACTCACG
>NW_007056223.1:0-370 GCF_000164805.1 Carlito syrichta | reverse complement strand
CCACTTCTCTGTGGGTTGTTCTGTGGGAAAATTGTCCAGAGACCTCCTCTTCCCCTGGGGCCAGAGGCCCGGGCTTCCAGGAACTTCTTAATAGGATTCTGGGGAGGGGGAAGACTTGCCAGGTGTGTTTATATTTACTTTGCTTATTGGTTTTTTCTTTTTGAGACAGGGTTTTGTTCCGATGCTCACAGCAGCCTTGAATTCCTGGGTTCCAGTGATCCTCCTACCTCAGCCTCCCACCGGGACTGCAAGATCCCCCAGAAGAGCCCCATTAAAGTGAAGGCAAGGAGCTTGTTTGCTTTTTTTGTTTGTTTGTTTGTTTGTTTGTTTGAGTTGGAGTCTCACTTTGTCACCTTGACTGGAGTGCAGT
>NW_007056222.1:0-311 GCF_000164805.1 Carlito syrichta | reverse complement strand
TCTGATATTCCTTGCCTTATTATTGCAGTCAGATTCTCCTTGCCTTATTAGTTCCGCCAAATCCTACTTGCCTTATTAGTACCAACAGATACTACGTGCCTTCTTAGTGCCGTCTGATACTAATGATTTCTTTGTGCCATCTGATACTAATTGTCTTCTTAGTGCTGTCTGATGCTACTTGCCTTCTTAGTGTCGTCTGATACTACTTGTCTTGCTATTGCCGTCTGTTACTCCTTGCCTTAGTAGTGCCATCTGTAACTCCTTGATTTATTAGTGCCGTCTGATACTCTTTGCCTTAATAGTACCGTCTG
>NW_007056221.1:0-312 GCF_000164805.1 Carlito syrichta | reverse complement strand
GGAAAGGAATTTAAAAACATCGAATGGAGTATAGAGGAATGGAATGGAAACGAATGAAATAAAGAGAAAAGAAAGCCAATGGACTGCAGAAGAGTGGAATGAAATGATAAGAAATTGAATATAATTAAGAGGAATGGAATGGAGAAGAGTGCAATGAAATGGAATACAATGGAATGTAATGGAATGAAGAGGAATGGAATGGAAAGGAATAGAGAGGTATAGCTTGGAATGGAATGCCTGGGAATAGGATGAAATGGAGACGAATAGAACAGAGAGGAATAGAATGGAGAGGAATAGAACGGAGAGGAATAG
>NW_007056220.1:0-335 GCF_000164805.1 Carlito syrichta | reverse complement strand
CCTTTGGGAGGCTGAAGTAAGTGGATTGCCCTAGCCTGCGGGTTCGACACCCGCCTAGGTAACATGGTGAGACCTCATCCCTAAGTAAATCAAAAATTAGTCAGGCATGGTAGTGCGCACCTGTAGTTCCAGCTACTTGGAAGACTGAGGTTGAAGGATCACTGGAGCCCCCAACAGGTCTAAGCTACGGCGGCAGGGAGTGACCACTGCATTACAGTCTGGGTGAGAGAGTGAGGCTCCAACTCAAAAAAAATTTAGAGAAATGGAATGGAAGTCAATGTAATTGAGAGAAAAGGAATGGAAAGGAATGCAGAAGAGTGGAATGGAATGCAGAG
>NW_007056219.1:0-477 GCF_000164805.1 Carlito syrichta | reverse complement strand
GAACTACAGGCGCGCTACCATGCTTGGCTAATTTTTGATTTATTGTAGAGATGAGGTCTCACCAAGTTGCCTGGGCTGGTCTCGAACCCACGGGCTTAGTCAATCCACTTGCTTTGGCCTCCCAAAGTGCTGGGATTACAGGCTGAGCCACCGAGCCTGGCCGCGGTTTTTGTTCGAACACTGGGGAATGTTCAGTGCAGTGTGGGCAAGTTGCTCATGCAAATCACCTATCATGAAATGGGCAAATGAGTTGAAAGGATCTTCAAAAGAAATTTACTAAAGCTGAATGCACTGAGGTGAGTGAATTGCCTGAGCCCGTGGGTTCGAGACCCGCCTGGGCAACTGGTCGAGACCTCATCTCCACAATAAATCAAAAATCAGCCGGGTGTGGTAGTGCGCGCCTGTAGTTCCAGCTATTTGGAAGGCTGAGGCGGAAGGATCGTCGGAGCCCAGCAGGTCGAGGTTGCGGTGGCTGGG
>NW_007056218.1:0-600 GCF_000164805.1 Carlito syrichta | reverse complement strand
GTGTATATTAATACTATTTATCTTTCATTGTTTTTACTTTTTTTTCTTTTTTTTTGAGTTGGAGTCTCACTCCATCACCGAGGCTGGAGTGCGGTGGCATGCTCATGGCCACCCCAGCATCAACCTGCTGGGCTCAGACAATCCTTCTGCCTCAGCCTTCCAAGTAGCCAGAACTACAGGCATGCACTAGCACACTTGGCTAATTTTTAAAATTTATTGTAGAGATGAGGTCTCACCACGTTGCTCAGGGTGTTCTCAAACCCATGGGCTCAGGCAGTCCCCTCACCTTTGCCTCCCAAAGTGCTGGGATTACAGGCTTGAGCCACCACGCCCAGCCTATTTTACTTCTTTTAAGAAAACAAAAATCATGGTATTCTGAACACTGAAGATGATTCAACAAAGACTGCCATTTGTCTGTATTGTTGCTGCCACCTCTGCTTACGAGTGGAAAATAAATTGATGCAATGCATCATCCACATCTTCCCTCCTGAAGGTTCAGGAACCATCATGGAAGAAGAGGATACTTAAGATTGTAAGAGCCACACCTCATCAACAAGGGTACCTGCATAATGAACATTTGTATACCTAACTCTGAATTGT
>NW_007056217.1:0-308 GCF_000164805.1 Carlito syrichta | reverse complement strand
GGGAAAAAAAAAGGGGGGGGGGGGGACATCCTTGTCTTATTTTTTAATCTTAGAGAAAAATCAGTTACCATCGAGTATGATGTTAGCAGTGGGGTTTTCATATAAATGCAAGTGTGTGAATATATACACACATAGATATCCTTTAATGTCCTTTGAGGCCAGGCTTGGTGGCTCAGCCTGTAATCTCAGCCCTTTGGGAGGCTGAGGCAAGTGGATTGCCTGAGCCTGTGAGTTCGAGACCTGCCAGGCAAATTGGCAAGACCTTGTCTCTACAATAAAATCAAAAATATTAGCCAGGCATAGTAGAG
>NW_007056216.1:0-312 GCF_000164805.1 Carlito syrichta | reverse complement strand
CATTCCTCTCCATTCCTTGCCATTACTCTCCACTCCATTCTTCTCCATTACATTCCAATCTATTCAATTCCTCTCCATTCCTTTCCATTACATTATACTCCATTTCTGTCTATTTCATTACATTCATCTCAATTCCTCAGCATTCCTCTCCATTCCCTTTCATTCCTCTCCATTCCATTCCATTCCATTGCTCTCCATTATATTCCATTCCATTCCACTATTCTCCATTCCCTTTCTCTTCATTACATTCCATTCTCTCCCTTCCATTCCACTATTCTGCATTCCATTCTCTAAATTTTCTCTCCATTGTAT
>NW_007056215.1:0-314 GCF_000164805.1 Carlito syrichta | reverse complement strand
GTTTCTGGTAGTACAAATCCCTTAAGTTCCTCAGAACAATTAAGGCCAGATTGCCGGAAAAAAAGTATCATCTTGCTGTATTTGGATGTCACTTTGGTCTTACGATGTACTTGGTAAACCTTAAATTTCCCGTTGTACTTTATTTGTAGAGGGTCCGAGGGTTTTGCAATTGCCAAATATTTAGTACGAATTATTGAAATGTAGCCGGGATCCATGGATTCCAAGTCCCTAGGAACATACAGGCATCTGCATTTTTGTACATAGAGTTTTGGCATCCACATGGACAGGGAAATTCAGGGCATCTTGCTGAGAAC
>NW_007056214.1:0-393 GCF_000164805.1 Carlito syrichta | reverse complement strand
CCAGCTACTTGGAAGGCTGAGGTGGAAGGATCGCCAGAGCCCAGCAAGTGGATGCTGGGGTGGCCACGAGTGTGCCACTGCACCCCAGCCTGGGAGACAGAGTGAGAGTCCAACTCAAACAAAAACAAAAACAAAAACACCTCACCATCTAGTACTCCATGCTCTATGACTATCTTCCTCGAGGCGAGGCTCTGGACACGTTCCAACCCTTAGAAAAGGCCAACTCCAGCTCCTGGTGTCTTGGGATGCTATGCACCTGTTGACTGCATGGTTGGCATGAAGGTAGGGGGTAGAGGACTGGAAGAACATGAAAGAAGAGGATAATAGCTATGTCTTTAACTGGGAATGGTGAGAAAGATAGGAAGAATGTCACAATTCTTACCCTTTCTCACT
>NW_007056213.1:2129-2524 GCF_000164805.1 Carlito syrichta | reverse complement strand
AGCTAGTTAAGTCAGTGGCTAGCAAGTTAAGTCATCTGGTTAAGTCAGCTGTCTAACCAGCTGGGCAGCTAGGTAACAATCTAGTTTAGTCAGCTGGCTAGCAAGCTGGCTAGCAAGTTAAACCATCTAGTTAATTCAGCTGGATAGCCAGCTGGCTATCTAGATAGCTAGCTAGTTAAATCTACTGGCTAGCCAGGTGACTAGCTAGTTATGTCAGCTAGTTAAGTCAGCTGGCTAGCCAGTTAATTCAGGTAGTTATGTCAGGTGACTAACCAGCTGAATAGCTTGGTAGCAAGCTCGTTAATTAGCTGATTAGCAAACAGGCCAGCTAATTGATCAGCTACTTTAATCAGCTGGCTAGCCAGCTGGCAAGTTAGGTAGCGAGCTAGTTAAGC
>NW_007056213.1:0-861 GCF_000164805.1 Carlito syrichta | reverse complement strand
CTGGCTAGCTAGTTAAGCCAGCTCATTAAATCAGTTGGCTAGCCAGCTGACTATCTAGTTTAAAAGCTAGTTAAGTCTGATGGTTAGCCAGCTGGCTATTGAGTTATTTCACCTAATTAAGTCTGCTGGCTCCTAGGTAGCTAGTTAGTTAAGTCTGCTAGTCATTTCAGCTAGCTAGCTAGTTAAGTCAGCTAGTTAAATCAGCTGACTAGCTAGTTAATTGAGATAGTTAAGTCAGCTGCTGAGCCAGCTGCTTAGCTGGGTAGTTAGGTAGTTAACTCAGCTGATTAGCCAGTTGGCTAGCTAGTTAAGTATCCTGGTTAAGTCAGCTCACTAGTCAGCTGGTTAGCTTGGTAGCTAGGTAATTAAGTCAGCTGGCAAGCCAGCAGTCTACATAAGTAGCTAGCTGGTTTAGTCAGCTGGCTAAAGAGCTAGCTAGCTAGTTATATCATCTTGCTAAGTCAGCTGGCTATCGAGTTGTCGATCTAAGTCCTAGCTAGGTAAGTCTGATGGCTAGCCAGCTGACTAGCTGGTTAAGTCAGCTAGTTAAGTCAGCTGGCTATGCAGCTGGCTAGCTAGGTAGCCAGGCAGTTAAGTCAGCTTGCTAGCCAGCTGGCTAGCTAGTTAAGGCATCTAGTTAAGTCAGCTGGCTAGCCAGTTGGCTAGCTAGGTTGCTTGCTTGTTAAGTCAGCTGGCTGGACAGCTGGCTAGCTATTTGAGTCACCTCCATAAGTCAGCTGGCTAACCACCTGGATAGCTATGTAGCAAGGTAGTTAATTCAGCTAACTAGCAAGCAGGACAGCTATTTAAATTCAGTTAGTTAAGTCAGCTGGCTAGCTAGGTAGTGAGATAGTTATGTCA
>NW_007056212.1:0-369 GCF_000164805.1 Carlito syrichta | reverse complement strand
GCTGGCTATTTAAGCCAGCTTGCCATCCAGCTGGCCAGCCCTCTAGCTAGCTAGCTGGCTCCCTAGCCAGCTACCCAGCCAGGTAACTAGCTAGTTAAGCCAGCTAGCCAGCCAATTATCTAGTCAGATATTTATGTCAGCTAGCTAGCCAGCTAGCTAGTTAAGTCAAGAAGCATGTCAGCTAACTATTCAGCTAGCTAGTTAAGTCAGCTAGCTAGTCAGGTTGCTAGTCAGTTATCTAGTTAAGACAGCTAGCAAGTAGCTAGTCAGCTGGATAGTTAAGTCAGCTAGCCAGCTAACTAGCCAGTCAGCTAGCTAGTTAAGTCAGCTATCTAGAAAGATAAATGGCTTGTTTTCTAGCTAGTTATG
>NW_007056211.1:0-316 GCF_000164805.1 Carlito syrichta | reverse complement strand
TAGATAGCAATGTCAGATAGATAGCCAGCTAGCTGGTCAGTTAGCTAGTTAAGTCAGCTAACAAATCAGCTACTTAGCCAACTAGTCGGCTAGCAACTCAGCTAAATGGTGAGCTAACTAGTGGGCTACATTGCTTTCCATAGGTCAGCTAACTAGTCGGCTCACACGCCTGCTAACAGGTAAGCAAACAACTCAGCATGCTCACCAGCCAGCAGGTCAACTAACTTGTCAGCTCACTTTCAGGCCAACAAGTCAGCTAAATAGTTGGCTTGCTCGCCAGTAGACTACTTAAGTCAGCTCAACAGTCGTCTGACTC
>NW_007056210.1:0-837 GCF_000164805.1 Carlito syrichta | reverse complement strand
GCCTTGGAATCTGTCTGTGCTGTGGGGCTGTAGGTTTATTCCTTGAAATAAAATGTGGTTAGCAGAGGGAAGAGAATGAAGCAGACAGTGGGTTGAAGAGGGAGGTGGAGAGATAGAGAAGTAACGGGGAAACAAATGAGTGTACCAACAAATGGAGAGAGAGACCTATACTGAAACAGATAAAAGCAATAGACCACAGCTACAGATGAACCAACACCCATACCAAATAAAAATACAGTGATGCTAACATACAAGCTAACCATCCACCTTATTGGTGTGCTGTTCCTCTATACAAACATATGGTTTATTGAGAGAAGAAAAAAAAGAAAAGGAAAAGGAAAAAAGAAAAAAAGGGAACAATACATTAGGAATAGCATTAAGTCTTTAAACTAACAGAACCAATCAAGCACACTGAGACTTTTCGTTTAAGTCCAAATCAGCTCTGATTTCTAGCTTTCTTTTCAAGCTGGTAAATTAGTTCTCAGTTAGGGTCAGTTGCCCCTGGCCTGCTGTGAAGGATAGTTCAGATCACCCTCCGTTCACCACTCTGGCCTGTGTCTGTTTTTCAAGCTTTTTTCTCCCGTTTTGGTGTTGTTACCTTGAATCACCAGCAGGTGGTGCTATCTCAGCTGCTCACTCCAGAGGGGGTGGGGCTGGACAGGAACCCGTAGAGGCTGGAGATGGAAACCTGTCTCAGGGCACACGGAAGGAGTCCCATTGCAGGCAGGACATCATGGTCGCAGGAGAGGTGGCAGTGATCCCAGCAGATCTTCTCTGCAGGGACTTCAAGGACTGAAGTCGTGGATCACCTCAGGCACGGGTGGCGTGATGCGCTAT
>NW_007056209.1:0-317 GCF_000164805.1 Carlito syrichta | reverse complement strand
TCCTCTGGTATCTTAACTTGATATTCGTTAATATATTGTTTTATTTTCTCAGTTTTCTCTTTCCTCTTTAATGTTTTTAGAATTAACTGTTAATATGATACCAAGTTGTTACTTATTAGTTTGTATGAAGACTCTCTACAATTCCCCCCACCTTCTTTTTTTAATTATATTTTTGGCCCCTTAAAACATAACAAATTTATTTCTCTGTACCTTTTTCTTCTTTCCTGCCTTTCAAGTTAGATGTCTTCTCTGTTACAGTGTCCCTAAAATCTTTTTTTTTTTTTTTTTTTGAGTTGGCGTCTCACTCTGTTGCCTAG
>NW_007056208.1:0-377 GCF_000164805.1 Carlito syrichta | reverse complement strand
ATGGATGGCATTTAGGACTGAACCTAAGGCTTGCATTTGTTGTTTTAGGGCAAGACTTCCTAATTCCTTTAAGTTTTCCTGTATGCCCTTAACAAGAGGGGGATGGCTGCCCATAAAGAATTTCAAGAGGTGAGAAGCCTGTTTACTTTATTCAAAGGCCTGTTTCTGGGCCTTTCCCCATAGCGGGGGCCTTTGTTCACCCCCCTTTGAGACTTTATAAAGGAGTTTTATTTTGATAGAGAAGTTAGGTATTTAAATTCTATAGACTAGTATAGGAACAGGACCACCCTTAGGGTCCTTTTTTCTTACAGTTGTTGGTTGGGTTCTTCCTTTCTTCAATTTTTAGCAGCACTTACTCCCCTTGGATGTTTGAGTTT
>NW_007056207.1:0-391 GCF_000164805.1 Carlito syrichta | reverse complement strand
CCCTGGGCTCAGGCAGCCTCCTACATCCCAGGGTGTGGGGCTGATGGCTCTGAGCCGGCCTGGACTCACATATTCGGTCATGCAAAGGAATGCCCTGGGATGGAGGTCACCACATCCCGTGTAGCTGGGTCCATAGGCACAACCACGTGAACTCCAGTGTTTGCATTTCAGGGAGCGACGAAGTCTCACTGGTGGCTCAGGTGGGTCTTAAACTCCCAGGCTCCAGCAGTCCCCTGCCTAGGCCTCCAAAGCCACAGACCAATTGACTGCCTATCCACTATCTTTTGGGAACTCTAGGTCCAAGGCTGGGGTCTCCTTTCCAAATGACCTATCTGTTCACAATGATGCCAACTACATACACAAATGGATGCTCTTCTTTTCTTTCTCTCTT
>NW_007056206.1:0-503 GCF_000164805.1 Carlito syrichta | reverse complement strand
TCAAATGTGCTGAAAGGAAAAAAACAAACAGCCCCATTAAAAAGTGAGCAAAAGACATGAATAAACACTCCTCAAAAGAAGATATATGGGCAGCCAATAGACACATGAAAATGTGCTCAACCTCACTCATCTTCAGAGAAATGCAAATCAAAACCACATTGAGATACCACCTAACCACAGTAAGTATGGCCATCATTAATAAAACAAACAGCAACAGATGCTGGCAAGGATGCGGAGAAAAAGGAACGCCTCTGCACTCCTGGTGGGAATGCAAACTAGTGCAATCTCTTTGGAAGATAGTGTGGCAATATCTGAAAGAGCTAGAAATTGACCTTCCATATGACCCAGCAATCCCCCTATTGGGAATATATCCAGAGGAACTCAAGTCATTCTACCAAAAAGGTACCTATACACACATGTTTGTTGCAGCTCTAGTCACAGTAGCAAAAACATGGAACCAACCATGCTGCCAATGGAAGCTGGACTGGACTTTAAAAATGTGG
>NW_007056205.1:0-479 GCF_000164805.1 Carlito syrichta | reverse complement strand
AGAGAGGGCTTCTTTGTCCATCTATGAAAACCCTCCACGCCCCCATCCCTCTCTAGTTCCTTCCTTGTTTCATGTTTTTTCTTCATAGCACTTCTCGCTATTTCGAACATTTGTTTCCTTGTTTGTCTCCCCCACCAGAATGTTACCTCCATGAGGGCAAGCGCTGTGTCTGTCTTGTTTTCAATGTTATCCCCCGCACCTAACTCAGTGCCTGCACACAGATTCTTGCAGAGTAGATGACAACCCTAGGCTCTGTTGCACTTAGCTCTCATGACCCCAATGTTCATTTTTTTCTGTTTGGCTGGAACAATTCAATACACCTACGGAGGAGTCCCATCTAAGGCGTCATTCCTCCTCCTACCCCCAAGCCCCCCAACTGAGGCCACTCCCCAACACAAACACAGCTTCTATCTCTACTCTGACCTTACTTGCACATGCTCCGTGAGACACTCCTTTTTTTTTTTTTTTAAAGTGGGTGT
>NW_007056204.1:0-322 GCF_000164805.1 Carlito syrichta | reverse complement strand
GTTATGTAGCAAGCTAGTTAATTCAACTGGCTAGAAAACAGCCCATCTAGTTAAGTCAGCAAGTTAAGTTAGCTGGCTAGCCAGCAGGCTAGTTAGGTGACTGGCAAGTTAAGTTGGCTGGTTAGCAGGGTGGTCAGGTAGTTGGACAGCTAGTTAAGCCGGCTGACTACCCAGGTGACCAGCAGGGTGGCTGACTAGTTAAGTCGTCTGGCTATCTCACTGTCCAGCCAGCCAACTGGCTAATTACGGCTGCTGACGAGCCAGCTGGCCATTCTGCTAGCTAGTTAGCTGGCTGCCTATGTAGCTAGCCACCCATGTAGCC
>NW_007056203.1:0-509 GCF_000164805.1 Carlito syrichta | reverse complement strand
GGCTACATGGCTAGCAACCCGTCTTAAATATCTAGCTACCTGGCTGTATAGCTGGCAAGGCAACCGGTTAGCTAGTGAGCAGGCTAGCCACCTGGCTAGCCAACTGGCTTAAATAGCTAGCTGGTAGGCTGGTCATTAGATAGCCTGCCAGCTAAACTAGCCAGACACTCTGCTGCTCAGCTAGCTGGCTAGCCGGCTTAACTAGCTGGCCACCTCACTGACCAGCCTGTTAACAAGGCAGCTAAATTGCCAGCCACGTAGCTAGCTAGCCATCTAACCAGCAGACTTAACTAGCTGACTTAACTAGATAGACAACCGGCTAACCAATTGACTTTACTAGCTAGCCACTTAACTTGCCAGCTGGCTAGCCAGATCACTTAACTTGCTGACATAACTAGCTAGCCAGTCGGCAAGCCAGCAGACTTATTTAACTAGCTAGCTACCTAATCAGGTGGCTCTCAAGGTGACTTAACCAGCTCAATTAACCAACTAGTTAGTTGACTAGCTAG
>NW_007056202.1:0-521 GCF_000164805.1 Carlito syrichta | reverse complement strand
ATTTGACTACATCGACAGAAAAGGAGAAGATAATGCCATGGCAAGGCAGAGACAGACTTAACGATGACACCTACTGACTCTGAGGCTGGAGGAAGGGGTCGTGGGCCAAGTAATGTGAGGATTGCAGATCTAGGAGTCCGAAAGGCAAATAAATGGGTCGCCTCTTAGAACTTCTGGAGGAAGCACAGTCCCAACCACACCTTGAAGGTGGCCCAGTGAAACCCAGTGAGGATACGTGCATGCTGTTTTAAGCCACCAGGCTTGTGATAATTTAATCACAGCAACTGCAGGAGATAGTACAGGGTTTGAGGGAAATTTATAGGCACAGAAGAAGATGAAAGACACTCCCATTACTCATTATTTTGACCAAAGAACATAACAGAAAAGATTGAAAAATGTAATTTAAAAACAGTTTTAGAACTAAAAGATTTGAACTAATAAATTAAGTCATACCATACTCTAAGACAAATTGTCACCAAAAAATTCGTATGAGAATTTTAATCATTCCAATAATCTCTGTA
>NW_007056201.1:0-381 GCF_000164805.1 Carlito syrichta | reverse complement strand
GGCTATCAACTCAACTAGCTGGTCATCTAACTAGTGGGCTCGCTCGCTTTTGATCAGGTCAGCTTACGAGTTGGCTCCCTCGCCTGCCAAAGGGTCAGCAAACTAGTCATCTTGCTCGACAGACAATAGGTCAACAAACTTGTCGGCTCACTCACCAGCCAAAAGGATAGCTAACTAGTCGACTTGTTTGCTAGCCAACTAATTAAGTAGGCTCACCAGTCAGCTCGTTCACCACCTGACTAGTTAACGCAACTCGCCTGTTGAATTATTTGCTGGCCGACTAGTTAAGTTGTCTCACTGGTCGGCTATCTCACTGGCCTGCAAGTTAAGTCCTCTGACCAGTAGGCTCCCTCACCAGCCAACTAAAGTCTGCTGACAAGT
>NW_007056200.1:0-320 GCF_000164805.1 Carlito syrichta | reverse complement strand
TTCAGCTAGTTAAGTAATCTGGCTTGCAAGGTAGCCAGTTAAGTCAGCTTATTATGTCAGCTAGCTAACTAGTTAAGTCAGCTAGTTAAGTTGGCTTGCTAGCTAGATAGCTAGATAGGTAGCTATCTATTTCAGGTAGTGAAGTCAGCTCACTATCTGTGTAGCTACCTAGTTTAGTCAGCTAGTTGTGTCAGCTGACTAGTTCGTTAAGTCAGCTAGTTAAATCAGTTGGCTAGCCAGCTGCCTAGCTGTGTAGCCACCTAGTTTAGTAAGCTGGCTAGCCAGCTGGCTAGTTAGTTAAGTCACCTAGTTAAGTCAGC
>NW_007056199.1:0-366 GCF_000164805.1 Carlito syrichta | reverse complement strand
CTCACACCCATGGCCACCGCCATCCCTCATACTTGCACCTTTGACTGACAGCATCACTTTAACTTTTGCCTTCAGATACCACCGTCCTTTATGCTCACACCCTCGACTGAAGCCATCCTTCTTGCTTGTTCCCTCAGACATCACTGTCCCTCATGCTCACACCCTTGACTGACACCATCACTCACACTCATGCCCTTGGCCACTGCCTTCTTTCACGTTAGAACCCTCAGTCAAAACTCATGCTTTTGTGCTTGTACTCATGTCCCTTGTGCTTGTGTCCTTGGCCAATAATACCATCAGCAACCACCATCTCTTGCACTCATGCCCTTAGCCTCTCCCATCCTTCAAGTTCATGCCCTCAACCTA
>NW_007056198.1:0-352 GCF_000164805.1 Carlito syrichta | reverse complement strand
GTGGCCGGGAGCGGCCACTGCACTGCAGTCTGGGCGACAAAATGAGACTCCAACTCAAAAAAAAATTGAGCATGGCAAGGTTGGGAAGATGACTCCAGCTCAGTTGGTGATGATGAACTCATCTACCCCCAGTCTTCATAGCTCCCATCTGGCAGGTAGCAGTGAATGATGACAGGGATCTTTCAGGCTTTGCGTTCCTTCATGGCAATAAGCAGAGGATCTGTCTTCCCCTCCATCTCCACCATCACAGGGGCACACATTGCAACATGGAGAGCTTGGGTACCCAGTACTCTGGCTTGCTCATACATGGTCATGTACAGTGTAGTGATTCACTTCTGGCTGGCCTGTCATC
>NW_007056197.1:0-321 GCF_000164805.1 Carlito syrichta | reverse complement strand
GTGGTAGTACATGCCTGTAATTCCAGCTACTCAGAAGGCTGAGGAGGAAGGATCGCCAGAACCCAGCAGGTTGAGGCTGCAGTGGCTGGTAGCAACCACTGCACTCCAGTCTGGGCGACAGAGTGAGACTCCAACTCAAAAAAAAAAACTAGTCAGCTGGCTAGCCAATTGACATAAATAGCTTGTTACCTAGTTAGCCTGCTGGCTAGCCCACTGACTTAACTGACTTAACTAGCTAGCCAGCTGATTTAACTAGCTGACAACTATCTAGCTACCTAGCAAGCCAGCTGACTTAACTAGCTGACTTGACTAGCTAGAGGC
>NW_007056196.1:0-1097 GCF_000164805.1 Carlito syrichta | reverse complement strand
ATTCCATTCTGCTCTATTCCTTTCCTCCCCATTCCATTTCTGTCCATTCCATTCGTGTACTCTACATTCCATTCCATTACTTACACCAACTTTCCTTTATTTTCTATTCCATTCCTCTCTTTTCCATTCCTCTCCTTTCCGTTCCATGCCAATCTACTTCATTCCATTCCTCCTGATTCCATATCACTACTCTCTGTACCATTCTTCTCCATTAAGTTCCAATTCATTCCATTCCTCTCCTTTCCTGTCCTTTTAATTTTCTTCCTTTGCACTCTGTTCCATTCCATTCAATTCCAATCCTCACCATTCCTCTTCTTTCAATTCCATTTCTCTCCATTCCATTGCTCTCCATTGCTTTCCCTTCCATTTCACTGTTCTCCATTCCATTCCTCTTCATTACATTCCATTTCTCTCCATTGCATTCTACTCTTCTGGATTCCGTTCCATTCGTGTTCTTTCCATTCCATTCTTTTCCATTCCATTCCTCTAAATTCCTTTCAATCTTTTTCATTTCTTTCTATTCCTTACCATTGGACTCTTCTACATTTGATTCCATTCCACTCCATTCCATTCCTACGTATTCCATTTCATTCCATTCCATTCCTCTACATTCCATTCCATTGTATTCCATTTTACTCTATTCCATGCCTCTCCATTCCAAACCACTGCATTCCATTCCAGTCCACTCCTTTACTTTCCATTTCATTGAATTCTATTCTTTTCTACTTCAATCCTCTCTATTCTATTCTTCTCCATTCTATTCCTCTCCATTCCATTATTCTCCACGCTTTTCATCTCCATTCCATTTCATTCCCAGTCATTACATTCTATACCATTCCTCTCCATTTCTTTCCATTCCATTCCTCTGCATTCGATTACTTTCCACTATTCCATTTCATTCCTCTTCATTATATTCCATTTCTTTCCATTTCATTCCGCTCTTCTGTATTCCATCCTCTTCCTTTTCTCTATATTTCATTTTTTCCCATTCCATTCCTCTCTATTCCATTCCATTTTTAAATTTGTTTCCATTAATGACCTTTGGATTCCTCTACATTCCATTCCATTCCTCTCCCTTCCATTCGTCTCCATTCCAT
>NW_007056195.1:0-322 GCF_000164805.1 Carlito syrichta | reverse complement strand
TGTCCACATCCCCCTCCGTTCCCCCAACACACACACCCCACCACCACCCCCACTCTCACCAAAAGAACTACCTCTGGCTTCTTTATCAGTAGTAGCCTCAGGATTAGGAGAATAAGGTTATGGAGGTGCAAGTAACTGAACAAGCCGGCCATGTCCTTGGGCCTCAGGAGCCACCAGGAGGGTCCTCAGTGTTGTTCAACAAACCACTTGCAAACAAACAGTATCCTAACCTGTATTGTAGTCAATTATTTTTCTTCCTGAACTCTGCCTCCCCACACCCCAACCCCACATTCATAAGAGTTCATAGAAATTTATTGTTGCA
>NW_007056194.1:0-374 GCF_000164805.1 Carlito syrichta | reverse complement strand
GAGTGTTCATCTTTTGATTTTGTTGTGGTTGTTGGTTTTTGTTCTTTTGTTCTTCTGGGTTTTCTTATATTCATTTTTTATAGTTTAAGGGGTATGTAAATAGATGTGTGAGGGTTTGAAATGAATCTTTTGTCCCCCTTCAATTTTTCTGTTTTTCTTCTCTTCACTTTGTGCTAGGCATGTGTGTGTGTCTAATTTTCTTGGGGATCTTTTTGTTGCTGATTGTTTTGTTTTGCTTTGTTATTATTATAGTTTGTTTTGTAGTGTGTGTGTATGTGTTCAATTGCTTTTGCATTGGTTTCTGCTTTGCATCATCATATAGAGTGGTATTGGGGAGTGGGTCTCAGGGAACACATACCACAATAAGTGAACAT
>NW_007056193.1:0-322 GCF_000164805.1 Carlito syrichta | reverse complement strand
AGGTTGTTTAACTAGCTAGCTAACTGGCTAACCAGCAGACTTAAGTAGTTGATTTACGAGCTAGGCAGCTGGCCAGCCAGGTGACTAAATTAGCTGGCATTACTAGTTTTCAGGCTGGCTAGCCAGCTGACTTAACAAACTCTCTACCTTTCTAGTCATCTGGATAGCCAGCTTTCTTAACTAGCTGACTTAATTATCTAGCAAGCCAGCTAGTCAACTGACTTAACTAGGTCACTACCTAGCTTGCCAGCTGTGAGCCAGCTGAATTAACTAGCTGTTTTGACTAGCTGGTCTGTTTTCTAGCCAGTTGAATTAACTAGCT
>NW_007056192.1:0-322 GCF_000164805.1 Carlito syrichta | reverse complement strand
TTACATATCTAGCCATGTGGCTAGCCAGCTCACTTAATTAGCTGACTTAACTAGATAGACAGCTGGCAAGCCAGCTGACTTAAATAACTCAATACCTACGTAGCTATCTGGCTAACTTACTGACTTAACTAACTGACTTATTGTGGTAGCCAGCAGGCTAGCAAACTGAATTAACTAGCTAGCTACCTAGATATCTAGCTGTCTAGCCAGGTGACTTAACTAGCTGTCTTAGCTAGCTAGCCAGCTAGTTAGCCAGCTGACATAATTAACTACCTACCTAGCTAGCTAGCTGGCTAGCAAGCTGACTTAACCAGCTATAATA
>NW_007056191.1:0-434 GCF_000164805.1 Carlito syrichta | reverse complement strand
CTCCATTTCTTTCCATTCCTCTCTATTCTTTTCTTCTCCACTACTCTATTTTTCTCCAGTTCATTCCATACCACTCCTCTCAATTCTCCCTCCATTTCATTCTTCTTTATTCCTTTCATTTCCATTCCATTTTTCTCCATTCCATTCTATTTTTCTCCATTCCTATCCTCTCCATTCAATTACATTCCACTCCATTCCATTTATTTCTCTCCATTCCATTCCTATTCATTCCATTTCATTCCATTCCATTCCTCTCAATTCCTTTTCATTCCATTCCTCTCTATTCCATTCCATTCCATTGCCTTTCAGTACATTACATTCCTCCCATTTAATTTCATTCAATTGCCATCCACTCCATTCCATTTATCCCCATTCCGTTCCTTTTCTCTCCATTCCATTCCATTTTTTTCCATTCCTTTCCAACGTATTCTTCT
>NW_007056190.1:0-368 GCF_000164805.1 Carlito syrichta | reverse complement strand
GAACAGAATGGAATGAAATGTAGTGAAATGGAATGGAGAGGAATGGAATAGAGTGGAAAGAAATGGAATGGAGAGGAATAGAATGGAGACGAATTGAATGGAGAGGAATGGAATGTAATGGAATTGATTGGAGAGTTATGGGGAAGAATGGAATGGAGTGGACTGCAATGAAATGAAGAGGAATGGATTGGAGAGGAATTGAATGGATAGGAATGGAATGCAATGGAATTTAATGGAATAGTGAGAAATGGAGAGGAAAGGAATACAATGGAATGGAGAGGAATGGAAAGAAATAGAGAGGAATGGACTAGAATCGTAAGGAATGGTATCGAGAGGAATGGAATGGAAAGGAATGGAATGGAATGGTG
>NW_007056189.1:0-465 GCF_000164805.1 Carlito syrichta | reverse complement strand
CTGTTGTATGTCCTCGATTAGTTGGGAGGAGAGCTGTTTGTAAAAGTGAAGTGAGGATCCTAGCTGTGCTGCCCCCGTTCCCATGGCCGCAGTAATACCCAGCCCCGCCAGCAGAGGTATGAGCTCAACTGCCCGCTTTACCCGTGACGTTGAGGAGCCGACTAAGGGGATAGGCAGGCTTTGGTTACCGGGTGCTATTACAATGGCGGGGAGGAGGATGACAAGAATGCAGGATCCCGACCAGTTGGGAGGCAAGACCGGGTAGATGGTAGTGCTGCATAGAAAGGCAGTCCCATTAAGTGGGGGGCAGAGGGTGTTATTTGATTGAACCACAAGTGATTGTGAGCAGAGGTGGAGGGGGGCCCATCCAACCCCCAGGGTGCCGTTTCGTGTTATACACTGGGTTGTGGGCAAGTCATGTGGGAGAGGGATGTCAGAACGCAGTAGTGAAGGTGGACATTGGGT
>NW_007056188.1:0-416 GCF_000164805.1 Carlito syrichta | reverse complement strand
GCTAGTTACCTAGATAGGCAGGTGAATAGCCAGCTGAATTATCTAGCTGAAATAACAAGACAGCTGATAGCTAGTCAGCTGACTTAACTAGCTAGCTACCCAAGCTAGGCAGGTGCCTAGCCAGCTGACTTAACTAGCTGACTTAACTAGCTAGCCAGCTGATGTAACTAGCTGACTTAACTAGTTAGCTACTAGCAAACCAGCTGACTATACTAGCTGAAATAACTAGCCAGACAGCTGTCTAGCCATCGGAATTAACTAGCTTTTAAACTAGCTGTCTAGGTGGCTAGCCAACTGACTTAAGTATGTGACTTAACTAGCTAGCCAGCTGGTTAGCCAGCTGAGTTAACTAGTTCATTAACAATTTAGGCAGCTTGCCAGCCAGTTGACACAACTAGCTGGCATTAATAGTTATC
>NW_007056187.1:0-324 GCF_000164805.1 Carlito syrichta | reverse complement strand
GTTAACCCAGCTAACTAGGCGACCGACTAGTAGGCCGACTTCTTATGCCAGTTCACAATTTGGCCGAGTAGTCAGGCAATGTGTTAAACTAGCTAAGTAGTCGGCCGTCTCATCAACCAAGTTGTCATCTAGCTAACTCGTTAACCAACTATTTAAATCAACTAGTTAACTCATTCACCAAAAAGTTAAAAGAGTTAGCTAACACATTAACCAACTCGTTAAGCAAGCTAGCTGTCTTGTTAACCAACTAGTTTTGTCAGCTAGCTAAGTCAGCAAGCTAGCAAGCTAACTAAGTCTGCTAGCTAAGTAAGCTAGCTCACTAGT
>NW_007056186.1:0-323 GCF_000164805.1 Carlito syrichta | reverse complement strand
GGAATTTGTGAGCAGACCTTGAAAAAAAAAAAAAAAAAAAACTAGCTGTTTCAGATAAGTATCATAGCTGCTCATGGGCTTTTAAGTTTACAGGCGTCTCTGAATAGAATACGAGCGGGCCTGTGCGGGATAATTCCTTCACTGCACAGTATAACATCCTATAGCATGAAATGATGATGGTGATGGTGATGATGGTGATGATGATATGTCTGGGTATTGAAAGTTTTTTTCACATATATCTCGTTTCATGTCAGCTAGGTAGAAAAGGTAGAAAAGGAATTACTGACGTTTCAGATGTATAAAACGAAGGCCGAGAGAGGTGC
>NW_007056185.1:0-325 GCF_000164805.1 Carlito syrichta | reverse complement strand
GCAGTTAGGTCAGCCTGCTAGTCAGCCGGTTAGCTTAAGTCACATAGTTAAGTCAGCTGGAGAACCAGCTGGCTAGCTAGGCAGCTTGCTATTTAATTCAGTTAGTTAAGACAGCTGGCTAGTCAGTTGCCTAGTTAGACAGCTGGTTAGCTAGTTAAGTCACCTAGTTAAGTCAGCTGGCTAGTCAGCTGGCTAGTTATATAGCAAGCTAGTTAATTCAGTTGAGTAGCAAGCAGGCCAGCTATTTAAGTTCTCTAGTTAAGTCAGTTGGCTAGCCAGCTGGCTAGCTAGGTTGCAAACTAGTTAAGTCAGTTGGTTAGCCAAT
>NW_007056184.1:0-1254 GCF_000164805.1 Carlito syrichta | reverse complement strand
TAACAAACTAGTGAGCTGGCTAGCCAGCAGACTTAACTTGCTTGCTACCTAGCTAGCCAGTTGGCTAGCCACTTGACTTAACTAGCTGACTTAACGAGCTAGCCAGCTGACTTAGCTGATTTAACCAGCCAGACAGCTGACTAGCCACCTGACTTAACTAGTTAGCTACCTAGCTACTCAGATGTCTAGCCAGTGGATTTACCAACTGACATAACCAGCTAGACCTCTAGCTAGCTAGCTGAATCCATTAGCTGATTTAACTAGCTAGCCAGCTGAATAGCGAGCTGACATAATTAACTGACTTATAAAGCTAGACAGCTGGCTATCCGGCTGAATTAACTAGCTAGCTATCTAACTAGTCAGCTGTGCAGCAAGCTTAATTAACTACCTGGCTTAATTAGCTAGCCAGCTGTCTAGCAAGCTGACTTAACTTTCTACCTAGCTAGACAGGTGGTGATCAGTTGACTTAACTAGTTGACTCAACCAGCTGGCCACCTGGCTAGCCAGCTGATTCAACTATCTGACTTAACTAGATAGTCAGCTTACTAGCCAGCTGGCTTAACAATCTCTCTACCTAGCTGGCCAGTTGGCTAACCAGCAGACTTATCTAGCTGACTTACTTAGCTAGCAGCCAACTGATTTAATTATCTCGTTACCTAGCTAGCCAGCTGGCTAACCAGCTGACTTAACTAGCTGATTTAACTAGCTTGACTGCTTGAAGAATGCTGAATTAACTAGTTTGCTGCATAGTTAGCCAACTGGAAAATCAGCTGAATTAACTTGGTGATTAACTATTTAGCCAGCTGTCTAGTTAGTGGAATTAACTAGCTAACTACCTACTTAGCAAACTGGCTAGCCAGTTGACTTAATGAGCTAGCAAGCTGTCTAGCAAATTGACTTATCTAGCTATTTGCATACCTAGTCAGCCTGCTAGACAGCTGACTTAACTAACTGAAATCACAAGCTAGCCAGGTGACTTAACTAGCAAGATACCTACCTAGCAAGTCTGCTAGCCAGCTGACTTAACTAGCTGACTTAACCAGCTAGCCAGCTGGCTAGCAAGCTGACATATATAGCCAGCTACCTACATAGCCAGGTGGCTAGCCAGCTGACTTAACTAGCTAATTAAGCAGCTAGCCAGCTGGTTAGCCAGCTGACATAACTAGCTAGCTGCCTAGCTAGCCAGCTGGGTAGCCAGCTGAATTAACTAGCTGAATATACAAACTAGCCAGTTGGCTAGCCAGGTGACTTAAC
>NW_007056183.1:0-383 GCF_000164805.1 Carlito syrichta | reverse complement strand
TCGAACCCACAGGCTCAGGCAATTCACTCACCTCAGCCTCCCAAAGTGCGGGATTACAGGTTGAACCACTTGTAGTGTCTTTGTCAAGCTTCAGTATCAAGAAAATGCTGTACTTACAGAATGAGTCAGGAAGTTTTTTTCCGCTTTAGTTGTTAGGAAGAACTTGAGAGGATTGGTGTTAATTCTTTTTTAAATTATTGGTAGAATTCACCTGTGCAGACATCTGGTCCTGAGATTTTCTTTGTTGGTAGGTTTTATTTATTTATTTATTTATTTAATTAATTTTTTTTTGAGTTGGAGTCTCACTCTGTTGCCCAGACTACAGTGCAGTGGCCGCTCCCGGCCACCGCAGCCTCAACCTGCTGGGTTCCGGCTATCCTTCC
>NW_007056182.1:0-325 GCF_000164805.1 Carlito syrichta | reverse complement strand
TAGCTATCTGGCTCACTAGTTATTTCAGCTAGTTAAGTCAGCTGGGTAGCTAGTCAGCTAACTAGTTAAGTCAGTTTGATATGTCAGCTAACTAGCTAGTTAAGTCAGCTATTTATTCAGATAGCTATATGATAGCTAGCTAGGTAGCTAACAAGTTGAATCAGCTAGTTAAATCAGTTGGCTTACTAGGTAGCTAGCTAGTTAAGTCAGCTATTTAAGTCAGCTGTATAGCTAGTTAAGTCTGTTAGTTAAGTCAGTTGGAGACCCAGCTGCCAAGCAGGATAGCTAGCTGTAACTCAGCTGACTAGCCGGCTGGCTAGCTAGT
>NW_007056181.1:0-416 GCF_000164805.1 Carlito syrichta | reverse complement strand
GAAAAGGCTCAAATGAGAGCCCTGCCCTGGTCCTGA
Source organism: Carlito syrichta (assembly GCF_000164805.1). Lineage (NCBI taxonomy): Eukaryota > Metazoa > Chordata > Mammalia > Primates > Tarsiidae > Carlito > Carlito syrichta. The sequence continues at coordinate 380 of NW_007056181.1, read as the reverse complement.
CCACAGGCCTGTCTCAGCCTCCACATTCCCTTCCCCCAAGTCCAGAGTCGGCCTCTCTATCCCCAACTCCCCTCTCCTTTTCGGACCACACAACCCCGTCCCTCTCTCCCAGAGCTCCCTCTCTCCCAGAGCGGGTACTCAGTGCCCGAGGCACGGCCCCAGCCCCCTCCCAGGGAGCCCCTCCCCACCGGTCCCCTGAGGAGGAAGTGCTGGAGGCCAGGACGCTTGGGTCCCCGCCCTGGCCCCGGCAGAGGCCTCACATCTGGATTTGGTTACGAGAAGGCAAAGAGGAGGGGACTTGGGGGAGCAGCATACAAGGAGGGGTGAACACACCTGGTTTGGCTCGGCATCGTGGGGGAGGGGCACTGGCGGAAGGGGGG
>NW_007056180.1:0-349 GCF_000164805.1 Carlito syrichta | reverse complement strand
CATCCACCTAGTTAAGTTAGCTAACCCATCTGCCGACTATTGGGCCAACTTGTCAGTTGACAATTTAAGTCAGCTAACTAGTCGGCTGACTAGTTTGGTCAGCTAACAAGTCATCTAACTAATCGGACGACTAGTTAGGTCAACAAATTAGTCAGCCAACTAGTTAACTAGGCTAACTCGTGAGCCACTTCTCAGTCAACTAGTTAACTCAGCTAAATAGTCGGCCTACTATTCGGCCAACATATTATGCCAGTAGCAAGTCGGCTGAGTAGTCAGTCAACATTTAAACCAGCTAACTAGTCAGCCGACTCATCAGCCAACAAGTTAAGTCACCTAGCTAACTCATTAA
>NW_007056179.1:0-326 GCF_000164805.1 Carlito syrichta | reverse complement strand
TTTCCGTTACTCTACATTCCATTTTATTCGATTCCATTCCATTGCATTCCATTGAATTCCGCCCCATTCCATTTCATTCCATTCCATTCCTCTGAATTCCATTCCTTTCCATACCATTCCATTCCTCTTCATTCAGTTCCACTCCATTCCATTCCCTTCCCTTCCTCTCCATTCCATTTGAATCTTCTCCATTCTTTTCCATTCCATTCCTCTCCATAACATTCTATTTCATTCCATTCCAATCCATTCCATTCCTCTCCATTCCATTCCATTCCTCTCCAATCCATTCCTTTTGAATACTTTCCTTTCTATTCCATTACTCTCCA
>NW_007056178.1:0-328 GCF_000164805.1 Carlito syrichta | reverse complement strand
TAGCTTAAAGGTTATTTTGTCTGATATTAAGATTGCAACTCCTGCCTTCTTTTGTGATCCTTTTACCTGGAAACTCATTTTCCATCCTTTAACTTTGAGTCTGTATGTGTCCCTTTTAGTGAGATGAGTCTCCTGGATGTAGCAAATAATGGGGTCGTGGTTTCTTATCCAGTCTACCATTCTGTGTCTTTTCAGTGGTGCATATAGTCCATTCACATTCAGGCTGATTATTGGGATGTGATTGCTTATTCCTGTCATGAGGTTCTTATACATTTTTGTCTCTTTCTCTCTCTCTCTCTCTCTCTCTCTCTCTCTCTCTCTCTCTCTC
>NW_007056177.1:0-328 GCF_000164805.1 Carlito syrichta | reverse complement strand
TTGTTGTGAATGGCGAGATGTTGGGTCAGTCCACATGAACGCGAAGATGTTTTGTGAGTCTGCTGCCAGAGGGATGGTGAAGAACGCATCTTTAAGGTCGAGGACTGAAAAGTGAGTGGCAGTCGGGGGAATTGAGGATAGAATGGTATAAGGATTGGGGACTAGCCTGTGAATGGGGATGACAGCCACATTAATGAGTCTTAGATCTTGTACTAAGCAATAAGTGCCGTCTGATTTTCGTACTGCTAAAATGGGAGTGTTAAATGGGGAGTTGGTAGGACGCAGATACCCCCTCTGTAGTAAAGAGTTGATGACAGGTTGAAGATCT
>NW_007056176.1:0-345 GCF_000164805.1 Carlito syrichta | reverse complement strand
TACTTCCTAAGATCAACAAGTACACTAGACTGCATAGCTAGAAAACAACGACCAAAATCAGGTTACCCTGAGCTATGACTGAAATAACTGCAAAGAAACCCTGCCATTCACTTGTTTATTGTTTGTAATAACATATATATTTATTATTTGTAATAACATATATACTGTAATTTCACAACCCTTTACTTTGAAACATTTTCCAACTATCAAAAAAAAACCTGTAAGAAAAAAACAAAGATGGAAAAATAGGAATGACTTCTGGGTTTTTGTTTTTGTTTTTGTTTTTGTTTTTTTGAGTTGGCATCTCACTCTGTTGCCCATGCTGGAGTGCAGTGGCACGCTCAC
>NW_007056175.1:0-329 GCF_000164805.1 Carlito syrichta | reverse complement strand
ATGCTGAGGAATGGAATGGAGAGGAAAGGAATGGAGTGGAATGGAATGGATAGGAATGGAGTGGAGAGAATTGGAATGGAGAGGAATAGAATGCAATAGAATTGGTGGGAGATTAACGGAGAGGAATGGAATAAAATGGATTAGAATGGAATGAAGAGGAATGGAATGGAGAGCAATGGATTGGACAGGAAGGAAATGGAATGGAATGGAATGGAATAGAATGGAATGGAGAGGAATGGGATGGAATGGAAAGAATGCAATGGAATACAGGAATGGAATGGAATGGAATGGAATGGAATGGAATGGAATGGAATGGAGTGGAATGGATT
>NW_007056174.1:0-329 GCF_000164805.1 Carlito syrichta | reverse complement strand
GTTTTTCCTTTTTTGCTAAAGGTTGCAAAATTTGCATTCCCTTGTCCCTTTGGGGGGAAATTTTTGCTGTTGAGCCCTTTTGACATGTCTATACATAGGTTTACTGCTAATTCCACATCCTTGCACGTTCTAGCTAATTGTTTTGTTTATCAAGGGAAGTGTTTCTCAAGCCTAAGCAGGCATTCCTTTAAGACCAAAAGGAGCCCTTCAACAGGATCCATGGGGCTCCGCCTCCATCATGGCCGCTTCCCACTGGGGCTCTGCTCCCGGTCAGCGTTTTTCCCATTTTCAGGCAACCTCCATTTTGCCTCTTTAGGGGTTGCAGCTTC
>NW_007056173.1:0-7911 GCF_000164805.1 Carlito syrichta | reverse complement strand
CTACCGCACTTGCTGGCCTCCTCTGTGATGGGTGCACCAGCGACTGACCCTACACTCTTATGGGTGCCCCAGTGACTCGCCCTTCTCCGTGATGTCTGTACCTGTGAATGTTCTTTCTCTAAAATGGGTGCTCCAGTGACTCGCCTTCCTCTGTGGTATGCCCCAAGTGACGGACTTCTTTGGTGATTGGTGCACAAGGGACTGTCTCTACTTTATATGTGTGTCAGTGATTAGTATGCATCTGTGATGGATGCCCCCACTACTGAATCTGCTCTGTGATCCGTGCACCAGTGAGTGGTCCTTATTCATAATGGGTACCCTAGTGACCCTTCTTTGTGCTCCATACCCAATGTCTGGCTCGCCTCTGTGATGGGTACCCAGTGACTGGCTCTCCTCTGTGATAATTGCCCCATTGATTGGGTGTCCTCCATAATGGGTGCAATAATGACTGTGCCTCTTCCATAATAAGGTCAGTTACTAGCCCTCCTTCATTATGGTTGCCCCTTTGTCTTGGTCTCCTCTGATTGGTGCCCCAGTGACAATTCCTCCTCTGTTATGGTCTTCCTACTTACTGAGCTCCCTAAATAATGGATGCCTGTGTGATTAATACTCCTTTGTGATGTGTGTCCCCTTGACAGGTCATCTTGTGTGATGGGTGCCCCAGTGTCTGGTCTCTGTAATGAGACTCCTAGTGACTGTCCCTTCTGCATGATAGTTGCTTCAGAGATTGGCATTACTCTGTGATATGTTCCACAGTGATATGCCCTCCTTTTTTTATGGGTGATCCTCTGTTAGGTCACACTCTGAGAGGATCATCCATGATGCTAGATCAGATCTGCCATGGTGTGAAAGTCTGGTGTGCAATCAGGTGCCACGAGAAAGAGACAATGCATTGCACCAAAAGTAGATTAAAAATATAATTTATTCAGAAAGTAAATGACAGACAGAGGGGAAGAGAATATTCACCTCTCCAAGATAGGGTAGGGGCCAAAACTAAGAAACATGGCAATGACCATAGGTGAAAAAGCACATGGCTACACCAGAGTCAAGTAAAGCTATGTTCCTGACTTCTCATTGTTGAGTCCTTTCAGTACTTCCCTTTGATATGGGATGTTAATTAAGGTGATTGGGTGGTATGCTCCATGTTATCACAAAGAGTAGGTAAGGGCAGATGCTAATGTCAGGTAATGGATTAAATTTCATCACAAGATTGCTGCCATGGTGTTGGGGTAGGCCTGTGTCATGAAGTCAATAAGGACTGACTAGGTTAACTTTGGTTAGGGGTGGAGGCAACTACTGATAAAAAAAAGTCCACTTGTACAAAGCTAGCTAGGAAGTGGGTTGTAAAACAATTATCCATAGTTAACTGAGAAACATGTCCTGTCCTTGGCTATTGATTAGTGGGTAAGTTAACTGCTAAAAAGAATGTGGATTAGACAATGTTAAAATGGCTGCTTAATGGGAATATTAAATCCTTGTTATGTCCTTTCAATCAGTGACTATATCTCCTCTGTGATGCATGCCCTTGTGACTGTCCCTCCACTGTTATGGTGGTCATAGTGACTTTCCCAGTTCTGTGATTGATGCCCCAGGAACTTCCTGTCCTCTGTGATGGTTACTCCAGTGACTGACTCTCATCTGTGATGGTTGTCCCAGTGATAAGCTTTCTTCCAAAATTGGTGCTACAGTGATGACCCCACATTCCTGATGGGTACCAGTGAATGGCTCCCTCCAAGATGGATGCTCTAGTAACTCCTCCTCCTCTGTGATGGTTGCCTTGATTACTGTCCTTTCTTTGTGATTGGTGCATAAGTTACTGGCCTCATCCACACTGATGCCCGTGTGACTGTCCATCCTCCATAGCATAGTCCCAATTACTGTGTCTGCTTTGTGATTAGTGCCCAGTAATTGGAACCTCCTCCATTATGGTGGTGCAGAGAATAGCTATCCTTTGTGATGAGTGCCCAATTTAGAAGGCCTACTCAATAATGGGTATCCCCAAACCATCCCTTCTTTGTGATGAATGTCCCAGTGATTGATTATCTGCCATAATGTGTGCTTCAGCGACTTGGTCTCCCTGTTTTATACTGTCCCAGTGGCTAGCCTTCACATATGATAGGTGCCCTGTGACTAGTCCTCCTCTTTGATGAGTTTAACTGTGACTGGGTTTCCTTCATAATGGATGCCTCATTGACTGGGTATTCTCTGTGACTGGTGCCCCAGTGATTTTATTCCTTCAAATATCATGACCCATTGATCAGTTTTCATCGGTTATTGGTGATCCAGTAATGGGGCCTCCTCCATAATTGGTGTTCCATGACTAGCCCTCTTCTGTGATGGCTGTCTCAGTGACTGACTGTGCCCTTTGATAGATGCCCCAGTTACTGTAATTCCTTTCTAATTGTTGCCCTAGTAACTGGTTCTTCTATTTGATGTGTGCACCAGTGACTGACACTCATCTGTGAAAAATCTCCAGGCGACTTATGCCCTTCTATACTGGGCCCAAGATTTATTTTGTCTCCTCTGTAATGGCTATTTCAGTTAATGACTCTCTTCTATGACTGGAGCGCTAGTAACTAAGCTACGCTTAATGGGCGCCCAGTGACTGGCCCTCTTCTGTGATAGATACCTCAGTTATTGGCCTTCATCTTTGATGGTTGTCCCAGTGACAAACTTTCCTCCAAAATGGGTGCCCCAGTAACTCGCTTTCCTTTTTGATGGTTGCCCCAGTGACTGACTTTTCTTTATGATCAGTCCCTGAAAGTGCCTCCTCCATATCTGGGCCCCAGTGACTAACCTTCCTCCATTATGGGTGCTGCAGTGAATTTCTTTACTCTGTGATTGGTGCCCAGTGACTGGACTTCATCCATAAAGTTTACCACAATGATTGGTCTTCCTCCATAATGGCCCCCTTCTGTGATGGGTGTTCCAGTTACAGGGCCCCCTGCATACAATGTGCCCCATTGACTGGCCGTCCTTTGTGATATGTTTCCCAGTGACTGAGCCTCCTCTATAATGCATACCCACTTACTCTGCCTCCTCTGTGTTGTGCCCAGTGGCTGACCCCCATTCATAATGGTTCCACCGTGATAGCCTTCCTCTGTGATAGATGTTCCACTAACTGGTCCTCCTCCATATTTGGTGTCCCAATGACTGACCCTCCAATGTGAAAGAAGTCCCAGTTGCTGGGCTTCTTCCATAATGTGTACCCGAATGTCTAGGCCTCCTCTATGTTCACTACCCCAGTGATTCACCTTCATATATAATGGATGGCCCAGTAACTAGCCCTCTTCTGTGATGGGTATCACATTCACTTGGCCTTCTTCATAATAGGTGGCCCAGTTATTGTTGATTCTCTGTCATGGATATTCCAGTAACTGAGTCTCCTTCATAGATGGTGTCCCAGTGGTAAGTCCTCCTCTGTTTTGGGTGCCCCAGTGACTTGTTCTCCTCTGTGATGAGTGTTCCAGGGGTTGGCTTTCCTCTTTGTAGATGCTCCAGGTCTTGGGTCTCTTTTATCATGAGTTCCCCAATGACTTGCGTGATGGGTGCCAAAGATACTGGTCTTCCTTTCTGATATTTTCCCATGTCTAATGTTCTTCTATGCTGGATACCAGTCTGATTTTACCTGCACTGTGATGGCTACCATTGTTACTGCCCCTCTTCTGAAATTGGATCCCCCATGACTGAGCAGCTCCCATTGGGTGACCCATGACTGATCCTCATCTGTGATGGGGTCCTCAATGACTGGCGTTCCTCTGTGATGTGCGCTGCAAGGACTGGCTCTTCTGTGATGGGTGCCTCCATGATTGTTCCTCTTCTGTGAAGTTTGACCCAGGGACTTGTTCTACTACTTTACAGTAGCCAGTGAATAGGCTTCTTTGATGAGTGTCCCAGTAATGGCTTTCTATGTGATCAATTTCCCAGTGACTGGCACACCTCTGTAATCGTTGCCCAGTAACTAGTCCTACCCTGGGATAAGTGTCCCAGTTACTGGGCTTCCTTGGTAATGGATGTCCCAGTGCCAAGTTCTCCTCTTTGATGGGTGCCCCGTGACAGGGCTTCTTTTGAGATGGTTGCTCCAGTTTTGGGCCCTCTTCTGTAGTCAGTGGCCCACTGACTGGCCCTTCTACTAATGGTACCAAACTGACGGACCCACCTTTTTAATGGGTACCGCAGTGATCAGGCCTTCTCTAAGATGGGTGTTCCAGTGATTGGGCCTCATCTGTCATGGATGTCCCAGTAACTGCCTCTCCTCTGTGATCAGTGTCCCAGTGACTGGCTATTCTCCTTTGGCTGTCCCAGGGACTAGACCTCCAATGGGATGGGTGACTGATTGACTGACCCTCCTCTGTGATTCATGACCAGTGACTGGCCCTTCTCTTAAGGGGTGTCCCGATTACCGACCATGCTCTGGGATGGGTTACTGGCCCCCCTCTGTGATGGGGGACTCATTGACTGGTTATCCTCTGTGATAATGGCTCAGTGACTGTTTCTTTTCTGTGATGTGTGTCCCAGTGTCTAACCCTCCTCTGTGACAGGTGCACTAGTTACTAGCTCTCTTCTGTGATGAATCACTCATTGACTGGCCTTCCTTTCTAATGGGGTTCCCATGGCAAGCACTTCTCTATTTTGGATGATCCAGTGACTGGGACTTCTCTGTGATGTGTGCCCCTCTATCATACATGTCATAGTGACTAACTCTGCTCTCTGATGAATGCTTATGTGACTTGCACTCACCTATGATCTATGCCCCAGTGAGTGAGGTGTCCCAGTGACTGGTTCTCTTCTGTGATAGATGTCCCTGTGACTGGGCCTCCATTAAAATGGGTGACCCAGTGACTAGTATTCCTCCATAATGGATGCCTAACTGAATAGGTTTTCTCTGTGTTCATGGCCCTGTGATGAGCTTTCCTTCATAATATGTGCCCAAGTTACTAGTTTTCTTCATTTATGGGTGCTCCAGTAACTAATCCACCTCAGGGGTTTGTGCCTCAGTTACTGGCAATCCTCTGTTATGAGTGCCCCCAGTGAATGGGCCTCCTCAGTGATTCATGCCACAGTGACTGCCCCTATTCTTCTATGGGTGCCTCAGTGAATGTTTCTTTTCTATATTTGGTGCCTCATTAAATGTCCCACCTCTGTGATCAGTACTGCAGTGACTGATTCTTCTCTGTTGGATCCTCAGTGACTGGCCTTCATCTATGAAGGGTATTCCAATGCTTGGCCACTTCTATTATGGGTTCTTCAGTGACTAGATATGCTTTCTGATGGGTATCCCTATGACTGGGAGTCCTCCCTAATGGATGCCCTCGTGATTGGCCCTCTCTGTGTTCCTGGGCCCCAGTGATTGGCCCTCCATTTAATGGGTTCCACAGTGATTGGGACTCCTCTGTTATGGGTGATTCGATGTTTTCCCTCCTCTCTGTTGGGTGCCCTGATCACTTACCCTGCTTTGTGATAGTTGACTCAATTACTGATCTTCCTACTCATGGGTGCCCTTGTGACTGGCCTTGCTCTGTGATTGGTGCATTTGTGACTAGGCCTCCTGTGTGATATGTGCCTCAGTGAATATGGTTTATCTTTGATGGGTGGTCCAGTGACTAGCTTTCATCTATGATGGATGACCTAGGGAGTAGTACCCATCTGCGATTGGTGCTCCAGTGATTAGCCGTCTCTGAGATGAGTGTCCTAGTGACTGGATCTCCTCTGTGATGGTTTCCCCAGTATATTGACGGCCCCCATAACAGATGCACCAGTGACTGCCCCAATTCTGTGATGAGTGGCTCAGTAATTCGTCCTCTTTTATAATGGGATCCCCAGTATGAGGCTCTAATTGTATGAGCCCAGTATGAGGCTCTAATGATAAGTGCCCCAGATACAGGTCCTTCTTCATAAAGGGTGCCCTAATGACTAACTCTCTCCTTTGATGGGTGTCTCAGTAACTGGTCCTCTTATACAATGTTTGCCCCCTGACAAGCCCTCCTTTGAAATTGATATCCCAATGAATGGCCTTCCTCAGAGATGTGTACCCTAATGACTGGACCTTTTCTATAAAAACTGTTCCAGTGACAATCCTCCTCTGTGTCTGGGCACCCAAATGTCTATGTTTCCTGTGATCTCTGTTACAGCGACTGGGTCTCTGAGATAAAGTGTGCTTCATTGATTGGACCTTCTCAGTGATTATTGACCAAATGACTGGATCTCCTATGTAATGGGTGCCCTAGTGACTAACCTGTCTGATTGGTGTTCCAGTAAATGGCTTTCCTCATTGATGGGTGCCCCAGTGACTGTCTTTTCTCTAAGATGGTTGTCCCAGTGGCTGACCATCCTTTCTAATGGGTGCTCCTGTGACTGGTTCTGTTATGGGTTCCACAGTACAAGACTTCATCTGTCATGAGTGTCCCAGTGACCAGCCCTTCTCTGTGAGGTGCTTTCATAACCGATCCACCTCTGTAATTGGTCCTCCCATCAATGACCCTTCTTTGTAATGGGTGTCCCACTGACAGCAAATCCTCTGAGATGGGTGCCACAGTGACTGGCCCGTCTCTGCTTTGGGTGTATCAATCATTGGCTCTCCTCTGTGATAGATATCTCAGTGACTGATACTTCTATATTATGCATAACACAATGATTGACCTTCTGCTATGGGTGCCCAGTGACGGGCCATCCTCTGGGGAAATACCCCAGTGATTGATCTCCTCTGTGCTGTGTGCCCTGTGACTAGTTGTAATCTTCAATCACTTCCCCAGTGACTGTATCTCCTAGATACACCTGTGTGATGTGTGCCCCTGTGACTAGCTATAATCTTCAACCACTGCTCCAGTGACTAGCCCTTTTTCATTATGGGTGTAGCAATAACTGGGCATCCTCAGGGAATGGTGCCCCCAATGATTTGTCCTCCTTTGTAATGAGTGACCTAGTGACTAGCCCTCCACTGTAATGTGTGTCCCAGTAACTAGGCCTTCCTAAAAATAGGAATAACAGTAACTGTACCTCCAACTTTTTGGTTTTAGGCAGTGGTGCAGTTACTTGGAGTCCTATTATTAACTGGCTTCCTCTGTGATTGTTGCCCCAGTGATTGACCCTTCTCCTAAATAGTTTCCTCAAGGACTAGCCATTTGCTGTATGGGTATGCAACTCACTGGGTTTCTCCATAATTGGTGCCCCAGTAACTGGTCGTCCAATGTGATGTGTTATTTAGTGAGTGACACTCACTTGTGTGCTTCTGCAGGGACTGAATCGCCTTTCTGATGGTTGTCACATTTTATCAGAACTCCTTTATAATGGGTACCCTTATGAATAGGCTTTTTCTGTGGTGGATACTGCAGTGACTGTCCCTTCTATATGACATGTGCCCCAGTGGCTGGCAATCCTTTGTGATGGATATGCCAGTGACTGGCGCTTTTCTGTGCTGGTTTCCCCAGTGACTGATCTCCCTCTGTAATCAATGTTCATGTTACTGACCATAATTCATAATGAATGGCCTAGTGATCAACCCATATCTGTTATGGGTGCTCTAATGACTGGCTGTCCTCTGTGTGTCCCAGTAACTGACTCCCCACTCTGATGGTTGCCTCAGTGACTGGACATTCTCAAAAATGGTTGCCCCAGTGACTAGCCATTTTCTATGATCTATGCTTCTGTGACTGGGCCTCCTCCATATTAAATGCCCCCAGTGACCGCACCTAATCCACAATGGTTCCCCCATTGACTAGCCCTACTATATGATAGGAGTACAATATACTGGGTCTCCTCCAAACAGTTTTGCCAGTGAAAGGCCATCCTTTATGATGGGTTTACCAGTGACTGGGCCTCCACCATAATGTTGATCTCAGTGACTGGACCTTCTATGTGTTTGTGGCTCTAGTGATTTTCCCTTCATATATCATGCATGCCACAGTGACTAGC
>NW_007056172.1:0-329 GCF_000164805.1 Carlito syrichta | reverse complement strand
TCAATCTCAGATCCCTGGGAGCTGAGCCAACCCCGGGGGTGGGCAGGGTGGGCACAGCTGGAATCTTGCATCCCATGGCATGTGTTTGATTTTGCAAAGGGTCAGATTGACTTAGAAGGAATCTTAAGGATCATGACCCAGAAGTTGGGCCCTGTTCAATTTGGATAAGAGATTTTTCCTTGTTCCTTTTTTTTCCCCTCAGGGGAGAGCGTGAATGCAGTCCCCCACCACTATAAATTATGCAATCGGGTTTCCCACATTTGGGGAAATTGCAGGGTCAGCACATCTGGAGTGCAACGGATAAGCCTCACCCCAGGAAAACCACCTTC
>NW_007056171.1:0-360 GCF_000164805.1 Carlito syrichta | reverse complement strand
ATGTAGCTAGCCAGCTGGCTAGCAGGCTGACCTAACTGCCTAGCTACATAGCTAGACAGATGAATAGCCAGCTGACTTAACTACCTAGCTACCTACTTAACCAGCTGGCTAGTGAGATGCATAAATAGGTTACTTAACTAGCTAGCTAATTGGCCTACCCAGCTGACTTAAATAGCAACCTACCAAACTAGGCAACTGGATAGCCTGCTGACTAAGCTTGTTGACTTAACTAGCTAGAAATCTGACCTAACTGGCTGATTTAACCAGATAGCTACCTAGCTAGCCAGATGTCTTAACTAGCTGGCTTAACTAGTTAGCTACCTAGCTAGCTATCTAGCTAGTCAGCTGACTTAACTAGCT
>NW_007056170.1:0-370 GCF_000164805.1 Carlito syrichta | reverse complement strand
GAGAGGAATGGAATGGAGAAGACAGGAATGGAATGGAATGGATTGGAATGGAATGCAGAGTTATCGAATGGACAGAAATGGAATGAAATGGAATGGAATGGAGAGGAAATGAACGGAATGGAATGGAGACTAATGGTATGGATATGACGGGAATGGAATGGATAAGAATGGAATGAAATGGGGAGGAATGGAATGGAGTGGAATGGAATGAAATAGAGTGGAATGGAATGGTATGGAATGGAATGGAGTGGAATGAAATGGAAAGAATAGAATGGAATGAAATGAAGTAGAACGGAATGGAATTGATTGGGTAGGAATGGAATAGAATGGAATGGAACGGAGAGGAATGGAATGGAATAGAAAGGAGAGG
>NW_007056169.1:0-384 GCF_000164805.1 Carlito syrichta | reverse complement strand
CCAATTAATGCATCCATCCCAGCCTCCAACTAACTCATCAATTCCAGCCTCCATTTAATGAATCAATCCCAGCCTCCAATTAATTCCATCCTCCAGTGAATTCATCAATCCCAGCCTCCCATGAGTGAATCCATTCCAGCCTCCAGTTGATTAATTCCAACCTCCAACTAACTCGTTCATTCCGGCCTCCATTGCACTAATCAATCCCAGCCTCCCAATAGCTCAATCATTCCAGCCTCCAGTTAATCAATCCCAACCTCCAATTAATTAATCCATTCCAGCCTCCAGTTCATTCCCTCCAGCCTCCGTTTAATTAATCAATCCCAGCCTCCCGTTAACTCAATAATTCCAGCCTCCAGTGAATTCACCCATTCCAGCCTCCAG
>NW_007056168.1:0-3287 GCF_000164805.1 Carlito syrichta | reverse complement strand
AAAAGCCAAGGTTGGAAAGAAGTTGTAGTTTTACTCTGAAATTACTGAGGACCATAGATGAGACCCACAGCCCGGGAGCAGCCCTGTACAAGGTTCTCTCAGACGGGCCAGTGTTGCAGCCCCCTGCCTGTGTGCAGGGGATGGAGGGTCAGGACAGTGATGTGAAAATCACATCAGACTTGTCGGGAAGTCCCTGTGAAGCAGAACCACATCAAGGTGCGGGTGTGAGATGACATCTGGTTACAGATGAAAGACACGCCAAAGCTGACCCCATAGGCGTGATCTTGTGCATCGGACAAGACAAGGACCAGGGTCATTTGTCTTTTAAAGAACATAGTGACCAAGGCAAGAGACATGAGGGGGTCATGTGCCCACTCCTGTTTCATCTTCAAAGCGTCCCTCTAGAGAGCTGCACATGTCAGAGTCAAGGGCTTTGTGAGATTCTGCTGGAAAGTAGAAATAAGCAAACATGACTCCTTACATTTGTTACTTTGTCTCACAAGTTCCCCCTTTTAGTCATGAATGACCCCTAGGTTGCCTTTAAAGGATAGACCTCATTGTCTTAGATGGTCAGGCAGGCTCCTTCCCAGGAGGTGGACAGCCTTCAGTTGTGGTTCTAAGGGATCAGCATGGGATCAGCGTGTGAGCTTGCCCAGTTCCAGAAAACATGCTTCAACTGCACCTCTTTTTGGTGAGCATGATCTGTTTCTTCTTTTTCTTTTGATGTTGCCTTTTGCTGTGCTTGAACTGGCCTCCTAAAGGGAGATGACAAGTTATACACAGCAGTGCATGTTTAATGGCATCAAAGTGAGTTACAGAGAGCAAAAAACAACTAACAAAACCAGAATATGCATTTGCATATTCTTAAAATTAATTGTGTTAGCTTCTCCCTTTTGTACCCATACATTATTAGAGTCTTTTTATAAAAAAGAAATTTTGGACTAGAGCTGATTGTAAATGTTTTCAGAGACTTTATGTGGATGACAAAACTGAGACTAGCTATAGTTAAAATCTGACACATGTTTTCAACTGAAAAGGAAATTTAGTGACTTCTGTTTTTGAGTTGGAGTCTCACTCTGCCACCCAGGCTGGAGTGCAGTAGCACACTCACAGCCACGGCCAGTGGGGCTCAGGCGATCCTTCTGCCTTAGCCTCCCAAGTAGCCCCTGACCCTCACACTACACCACCAGACTGCCCAGTCAGGACGCATCCCTGCTCTCCCAGCTTGGCAGGAAGAAGGTAGCAGGTGGCCTCGTCGCCCCTAACAGCCACCTGCTCCCTTCAGCCTACTCCCAGTCAGGCAGCCAGACCAGTCCACATCCCTTCCCTGTTCCGCTCAGGGGAAAGCCCAGATCCTGGCCTGGGACTCTGGCTCTTCCCAGCCCAGGGCCCCATCATCCTGGGGTCCTCTCACTGTATCACCCTCTCCCCTGGGCTCCTCCTCCTTTCACACCTGCTGAAGCAGACCCTTTGAACTGAACACTCCTCCTGCCAGGTTACAAGTAACCCCCTCTCTTTTGCTGCATCATCAGAGCCATCTCTTTCCTATGAACCTGTGATGCAGGTCCTCTCTCCAAGGGACCTTCTCATGCATCTGCCTGGAGAGTCTGGCCTATGACAGGTGCTAATAAGTGACATGAAACAAATCTAGTCTCTCAGCAGTAAACACTCACTGAGTACCCGCTATTGTCAGGTAGGCCCTTCTGAGTGCTTTCCCCACATATGTGACTTCTAGATGAAGGCAAGTGGAACCTCTGATAATCAATTATGCTATTATATAAATAGGTGGTTGGCAACAGTGCGTGGTAAAGGAAAGGGGATAAGTGTTTAAGAGAGGATCCAATTTTAAATATTATCTGAGAAGGTAACATTTGACGAGGTAAGGGCATTGGCCATGGGGCCACTTGGGGGACAGCATCCCAGGCATGGGGAACAGTAGATGCCAGGGGTTTGAGCTGGGGACTACACATGTACCAGAAACAGGAAGAAGGCCAGTGTGGTTGGAGCAAGGAACACAAGGGGGAGATGGTCATAAATGGACAGAAAATACCGATCACACTGGACCTTGTGGGCCACTGCAAAGACTTAGACTTTGCCCCCAAGGGAGAGGGAAGTCACCGCAGGATGTTGAGAAGGGGGGTGTGGCTCCTCTGGCTGCCATGGTGAGAAAGGATGGGAAGGCTGGGAGTAAAATGGGTATGATGGCCCCAATGAGCAACTATCACTTTGAGGGACATTCTGCATTTCTGACTTCTCCGATTCTCACATCCTAGGTTACTACTGACACCTAGGACCATTCTGGCCAGTCCCTCCCCACCCAAATCTGTCTTGGCTGATGCTGTCCCAGGACTCACAAGGACCAGGCCCACGGCGGTCCATCACAAAGGCCACAGTTACTGGGATGTTGACGGCTTGGCTGGTGGAGGGGCTGGAGAAGGTCAGGGGAGTGGACAGAGGCCCCTGGCTGCCTGCCACAGGGTTTGAGATGCTGTCTATGTGATGGAGCTAGGCAGCCCTGACGTCCTCTCCTTCATAAAAGCCAGTATGGTCGGGAACCTGGACTTCACCTGGGAGAGACGAGGGCTAGGCATAAATGCTGCAGAGCAGATGGACCATGACGGGCGCTTTGGGATGCCCCAGTGGGAGGGTAGCTCTGGGTAGCCCTCTCTGTTAGCACCCCATTTCAGCTGACATGTTGGGCTTCCTCCCCAGGGCCCAAAGGGTATGGGTGAGGCCCTCTACCCAGGTCACACCTCCCAGGCAGGCAATGATGCTTGGCCTGCTTGAGGGCCAAGTGCGCAGTATTCAAAAACAGGAGGCACTGTCTGTACTCAGGGCGCTTTGAAAGGAAAGGACAGACTAATTTCATGGGCTGTTAATCAACTGTTGCTTTAAAAATGCCAAACCAGGCCAGGTGTGATGGCTCATGCCTATATTCCCTACTCTTTTGGAGGTCAAGGCAGAAGGAGTGCTTGAGGCCAGAAGTTTGAGCAAAACCGTATCTCTACAAAAAATAAAAAATTAGTTTCATGTGGTGGCATGTGCCTGTAATCCCAGCTACTGAGGAGGCTGAGGCAGAAGAATTGCCTCAGCCCAGGAGGCAGTGAGCTGCGATTATGCCACTGCAAGCCAGCCTGGGCAACAGAGTGAGCCCACAACTTAAAAAAAAAAAAAAAAAAGCTAGGTCAGGCATAGTGGCTGAAGCCTGTAATCACAGCACTTTAGGGGGCTGAGATGAGAGGATTGCCTGAGCCCAGGGGTTCAAGATCTGCCTGGGCAACTTGGTG
>NW_007056167.1:0-496 GCF_000164805.1 Carlito syrichta | reverse complement strand
CTACCTCACTATCCAGCTTGCTACTGAGCTGACAACAAGTTTACTTAACTAGCTAGCAAGCTGGCTAGCCAGTTGACATAATTAGCTAGCTACACAGCTAGGCACCTGGCTAGCCAGCTGAGTTAACTCGCTGACTTAACTAGATAGCAGGCTGATTTAACTAACTGAATCAACCAGTTAGCTACCTAGCTAGCCAGCTGGCTTAACTAGCTGGCTCAACTAGCTAACTACCTAGGTAACTATCTAGCTGGCCAGCTGACCAAACCAGCTGACTTAACTAGCCAGATAACTGATATAATTGACTGACTTATGTAGCTAACTTCCTAGCTAGCCAGCTGATTTAACTAGCTGAAATAACTAGCTAGCTAGATGGATAGCCATATAACTTGACTAACATTTTAACTAGCTAACAAGCTGGATAGCCAACTGACTTAATGAGCTGTCTTAACTAGCTAGCCAGGTGGTTGCCAGCTTGATAGCCAGCTGACTTACCTAG
>NW_007056166.1:0-479 GCF_000164805.1 Carlito syrichta | reverse complement strand
TCTCTGTTTCTCTGTCTCTGTCTCTGTCCATCTGTCTCTGTGTCTCCCCATCTCTGTCGCTGTCTGTGTCTCTCCATATCTCCTTGTCTCTCCGTCTCTGTCTCTGTCTCTCTCCATCTCTCTATGTCTCTCTCCTCTCTCCATCTCTGTCTGCCTGCATCTCGCGGTGTCTCTGTTTCTTTGTCTCTGTCTCTTTGTCTCTCTGTCTCTCTGCATCTCGCGGTGTCTCTCCGTCTCTGTGTCTCTGTGTCTATCTCTTTATCTCTCTCTATGTCTCTCTGTCTCTGTCTCTCCGTCTGTCTCCATCTCTCTCCGTTCCTCTCCATGTCTCTCCATCTCTGTCTGTCTCCATCTCTCTCTGTCTCTGTCTCTCTGTCTCTGTCTCTTGGTCTCTCTCCGTCCCTCTCCATGTCTCTCTGTGTCTCTCCATCTCTGTCTCTGTCCGTCTCTCTCCATGTCTGTCTCTCTCTCTGTCTCTG
>NW_007056165.1:0-333 GCF_000164805.1 Carlito syrichta | reverse complement strand
CTTTTTTTTTTTTTTTTTTTTTAAGTCAGAGTCTCACTCTGTCACCCAGGCTTGAGTGCAGTGGCACACTCACAGCTACCCCAGTGCTGACTTGCTAGGCTCAAGCAATCCTTCTGCCTCAGCCTTCTAAGTAGCTGGAACTATAGGTGCGCATTACCATACCCGGCTAATTTTTGGATATATTGTAGGGACGAGGTCTCACCAAGTTGCCCAGGCTGGTTTCAAATGCCTGGGCTTGGGCAATCCTCTTGCCTCAGCCTTCCAAAGTACTGGGATTACAGGCTTGCACCTGGCCAATATATATATTTATATACTTTTTTTTTTTTTTGAAAG
>NW_007056164.1:0-897 GCF_000164805.1 Carlito syrichta | reverse complement strand
GGCCTCAGTGGGGTGCTGGCAAGGGCAGGGGTGCTCCAGCAGAAGGCTGCAAGTACGGGGAGCAGGGACAGGCGGGTTGAGGGGACTGAGGCTGCGACCACAGAAGGTGAAGCTGGGAAGACTGGGCGGGGTCGTCACTGAGCCTGCACGCAGGGGGAGGAGACACTCCTGATTCCCCAGGTAGTTGAGAAGCAGTGCAAGCCTCAGTTGCCCAGGGTGTGTGGGCAGCTGCCTCCCAGGAGAGGTGAGAAGGGAGCAGAGTGAGCAGAGGCAGCCAGGTGATGGGTATCCTGTCGCCCCTGGCCTCACCACACAGGAAGGGCTGAGTGGAATGCTGTGGCTTCTGCCCAGGGGGGGGAGTCGAGCACACCCTTAGGGTCGGAGGTTGTTTTTGGACTTTGAGGGAAAAGTGGAGCATGGAGGAATTGTGGGGCACAAGGGATGAGCTGCTGGTTTCAGCTGTCCTGGGAGACCCCAGGCTGAGAGACTTGAGGGGGATGGAAAATGTGGGGGAAGGGCAGTGTAGCTGGTGGGGACGAACATGTCATTCCCGTGTCCTGACTTGGGATACACTTCCTGTGGTGAACCACAAGTTCCTGCCGGCGCCTCCTCCCACCTAATGCCCAACTACTGCCTGGGCTGTGTTCCTAGGTTTGAGAGATCCAAGTGTCAGGATTTGGGCTCTGGGAGTGCAACTTTGAAGATTTGAAATCAATGTGATGAATCCTGTATCCAAGTCAGGGAAACTACTTTCATGCTAGCAGCAAATAACTAGGCTTCCTTTTGATTGTTGAACAAAATACTGGCAGCTGAGAAAGAAGAGCCATACAAAGTCATCTTACAGCTGACTCGTTCTGCAAAGTTCGGAGAAAGTAAGTGGTGAAAACTGTCTGGCAA
>NW_007056163.1:0-333 GCF_000164805.1 Carlito syrichta | reverse complement strand
TGGATCCACTCAGCAAAGGGATAATTCACAACCAGCACAGACAAAGTGGGACAATGCAAGAATACAGAACAGCACACAATGTAAAACTCATGAATTGTTTATTTCTATAAAACATTATTAAAGTATTATTGCATTTAATACTTGCTGACTGTGGCTGGTCATGGCTAGCTGAAACCGTGAAAAGTGAAATGGCACACGAAGGGGAACTGGGGAACCACTGTACCGAAGGTATTCAGTACCATGAGAGGAAAGAAAGGGAAGTGGGGGAGAGAAAGGGAGAGAGGAGGTAGGGAGGAGGAGAGAGAGAAATAAATGGTTTAAGGATTGGAAAGC
>NW_007056162.1:0-333 GCF_000164805.1 Carlito syrichta | reverse complement strand
GAATGGAATGGAATAGAATCCAGAGGAATGGAATGGAATGGAGAATAATGGAATGAAATGGAGAGAAATGGAATGGGATGGAATGGAATGGAATGGAATGGGATGGAATGGATAGGAATGGAAAGGAATGGAATGGAATGGAGAGGAATGTGATGCAATGGAATGGAATGGAGAGGAATGTAATGGAGAGGAATGGATTAGAATGGAATGGAATGGAATGGATGG
Source organism: Carlito syrichta (assembly GCF_000164805.1). Taxonomy (NCBI): domain Eukaryota; kingdom Metazoa; phylum Chordata; class Mammalia; order Primates; family Tarsiidae; genus Carlito; species Carlito syrichta. The sequence goes on along the minus strand of NW_007056162.1, from coordinate 108 downwards.
ACAGGAATGGAATGGAATGAAGCAGAATGGAATGGAATGCAATGGAGCGGAATGGAATGGAATAGAATGGAGAGGAATGTAATGGAATGGAAAGGAATGGAATAGAAT
>NW_007056161.1:0-333 GCF_000164805.1 Carlito syrichta | reverse complement strand
CAGCTGGATTAACTAGCTAGCCACCTAGTTAGCCAGCCAACTAGCCAGCTCACTTAACTCGTTGAATTAACTAGCTAGCCAGCCGTCTAGCCAGCTGACTTTATTACCTGGCTACCTACCTAGCCAGGTGGCTAGCCAGCTGACTTACCTGCCTGAATTAACAAGCTATCCAGCTGGCTAGGCAGCTGATGTAACTAGCAAGATACCCAGCTAGCCATTTCACTTGCAAATTGAATTAACTAGCTGACTTAACCAAATAGTCAAATGTCTAGATAACTGACTCATCTAGCTGACATAACTATATAACCAGCTGGCTAGCCAGCTGACTTAAGT
>NW_007056160.1:0-369 GCF_000164805.1 Carlito syrichta | reverse complement strand
TGTTAGAGCAAGAAACGGTAGAATGCAAGAAGAAAAGTTTGGTCTTCCACCTCCCTCCGGCTTTTATTAGCACAATATGTGCATCTGTTAACAGGCAAGTTTATCTCAGGGAATTAACTTCACACAACAAGGGTGCAGACCGACTCATGCTGTTAAATGCTATACTTCTCTTGCTGTTATTGCTTACATCAGTCCGAAAGAATCCTTGCAGATTACCAGATGAGGACAGGGTGGTTTGCTAGAAAGAATCCTTGCAGATTACCAGATGAGGACAGGGTGGTTTGCCAGAACCTCCTGCCATAATAACTATCATATTTACACTGTGCTAGGTGCTGAGTTAGGCTCTGGGAATGCCTTAGGCTGGCAGGT
>NW_007056159.1:0-386 GCF_000164805.1 Carlito syrichta | reverse complement strand
GAGGCTGAAGAGGTTCTGGAAGACGCTGAAGAGGCGACAGGCTGGAGCCCCAACTGCCTCCATGAAGCGGCCTGGGCAGTGAGCAGAGGCAGCGGCAGCCTCTCCTGTATGCTGCTCCTGGGCTGGATGCGGCAGCCTCTGGAAATTTCCATCTGGGTAGCCATGGTTTGGTGGATTTCGCTAGACTCCGCATTCGGCGGCTGACTGAGTGGCATTCTAACTGGCCAGAAAAGCACCCAGTGGGGAAAGACTGGTATTTGCTTTCGTCACGCAGCATTTTGGTTAACTACCCACAGTGCATTCTCCCTCCAGATAACTAGGTTAAGAAGCTTGTGCATGAAGTTTTATGTGACTCAGTCAAAAGCAATGTCATGGTTCCAAAGGGG
>NW_007056158.1:0-334 GCF_000164805.1 Carlito syrichta | reverse complement strand
CACCATTCCATTCCTGTCAATTCCATTCCATTCCACCCTTTTCATTCCTCGACATTCCATCCCATTCAATTATAATCCATTCCTGTCTTTTCCATTCTCCTCCATTCCATTGCATTCCACCCCATTCTATTCCTCTCATTTTCTCTCCATTCCTTTCCATTCCATTCCATTGCATTTCCTTCTTCTCCATTCCATTCCGTTCCATTCCATTCTTTATTATCCGTTGCTGTGCATTACATTGCATTCAAATCGTCTCCATTCCATTCTTCTCCATTCCTTTCCATTTCATTACTCCCCGTTCCACTCCAATACTCCCCAATCCATACCTGTCCAT
>NW_007056157.1:0-405 GCF_000164805.1 Carlito syrichta | reverse complement strand
TATCAAAAAGATACCTGCACATGAATGTTTATCGCAGCATTGTTCACAATAGCAAGAACCTGAAACCAACTATGCTGTCCATCAAAAGAGGACTGGATTAAAAAAATGTTGTACATATACATGATGCAATACTATGCAGCCATAAAAAAGAGCAAAATCTTGAATTTCGCAGCAACCTGGATGGAACTAGAGTCTATAATACTGAGTGATCTCTCATGGAAACAAAGATCTGAGTGTCACATGTTCTCACTTATATAGTGGACCTTGAACATCTTTCATAATACTATAAGAAAAGGACTGATAGTGGTGGGAAGCTATGGGGAGGTAGGGAGGGGAAGGGAGGTGGGACTAACGGTAGTCAATATCTGTCTGGGGGCAGGGAGACATCCCTTATTAACAAGGGTG
>NW_007056156.1:0-335 GCF_000164805.1 Carlito syrichta | reverse complement strand
CTGTTTGCAACTCTCGGTCTAGTCTCTGTATTGTAATAGCAGTAAAAGAAGTGAAACCCTTATTAAACTGACAAGCTTAAACAGGTGAAGCTTGGAGTGTTCAGAAACAAGAAAATACTGTTTGACTTAGCAAAGTAAGTTTGCAAGTTAGAAATAAAACACATAGTGCAGTTGTGAACTACTTTTGAACTGCTTCCATTTTTAATTCACTAATTTGTTCTTTACCCAACATGTTTCTAAAGACTGGCAATGTCTAAAAGCTGGGTAATTTCATTAGTCATAAACACACCTTTCTATATATGTTGTTAACTTTGTGTCACACACTAGAGCATAAT
>NW_007056155.1:0-335 GCF_000164805.1 Carlito syrichta | reverse complement strand
CTTGTAACATTAGTTTAACATTGAAAAGTTGTAAATCAAGCTTCTGAAAAAGAAAAAAAATATATATATATATATGGTTTTAATTACGATCCCAACTCAAGAAAACAAAAATTGATGGCAGAGAGAGGGCACAATTCAATCTATAACAAAGGACAGAATATTAAACCATATATAACTTCTTTAATGTTATATATATATATAACATTTTATATACATACAAATGTTTAATATATATAACATTTTATATACATACAAATGTTTAATCATATATATATACACATATATCCTGTAATGTTGAAAAACATACCTTTACAAACACCTTGAAGGCCAAATTT
>NW_007056154.1:0-335 GCF_000164805.1 Carlito syrichta | reverse complement strand
TAGCAGCTTCCCCCAACTACCAGTCCCATCCCCCTTCCCCTGACAGTTTTCCGCTACTGCCAATCACCTTCCTACAGCATTATAATTGTTCAAGGTCACCGTATGAGTGAAAACATACGGAACTCAGTTCTTTGTTTCTGTGATAAATGACTATGATCGACTCCAAATCCATCCAATTGACTGCAAAGTCCATATATTTGTCCTTTTTGTGGCTACCTAATATTCCATTGTGTATATGTACCACTTTTTAAATCCAGTTCAGCTTCGATGGGCAGCAGACTCGTTCCATGTTTTTGCTATTGTTAATAGAGGTGCAACAAACATGCATGTGCAGG
>NW_007056153.1:0-346 GCF_000164805.1 Carlito syrichta | reverse complement strand
GGGGAATCTTGAGCTGCCTTTTAACTACAATCAGTAATCATCTGGTCATTTATTCAACAAGCTTAATTAGCATTAAGCACCTACTATGTATCAGACTTTGTTCTGGGCACTTGGGATACAACAGTGATCTAAACAAACAAGGATCCTCCCCTTGGTTGCATTTCTGTGTGTTTCATGATGGAGGAATGTTTTGACAAGGTGGAATTGATGAGGTGGAATTGATAAGGTGGAAGCACTGGACTTGGAGTAGGAACACTGAGGTCCAGCTTCAACACTACCTGTCGGTGACCTGCACTGACCAGAGGGAGGGTTAGGACCGCACCGGTGAATCAGAGACGGAGAGAAG
>NW_007056152.1:0-538 GCF_000164805.1 Carlito syrichta | reverse complement strand
AGAAGGCTACCTACTGTCTGCTTCCACTTATATGGCATTCTTGAACTAACAAACATATACCAAGGAAGAACTTTGTAAATTATTTATTTATTTATTTAGTTATTGAGCTGGAGTCTCACTCCATCACCCAGGCTGGAGTTGAGTGGCACACTCACGGCCACCCCAGTGTCACCTGCTGGGCTCGGGCCACCCTTCTTTCTCAACCTTCCAAGTAACTGGAACTACAGGTGCACACCACCATGCTCTTGCCCGGTCTGGTCTAGATACTAGTTTTCTATGTAATATGGGTTATACTAACACTTTCTTCCTGTTTGTAGCTTGTTTTTTTATTTTTTTTTTTTTGAGTTGGAGTACCACTCAATCGCCCAGACTGGAGTAGAGTGGCCACTCCCAGCCACCACAGCCTCGCCTGCTGGGCTCCGGCGTTTCTTCCACCTCAGCCTGCCGAATAGCTGGACCTACAGGCATGCGCCACCATGCCTGGCTGATTTTTTTGATTTATTGTAGAGATGAGGTCTCGCTGCCCAGACGGGTCTTG
>NW_007056151.1:0-336 GCF_000164805.1 Carlito syrichta | reverse complement strand
TCCAGTTTCTTTTTTTGGTCCTTCTCATATATATATATATATATACACTGTATGCACATCTAGATATCTTTATTTATCTGTAACAAGATAGATATAAATGATATGTGCATCTTTTCATAGGTTTTTTAGAGCTAATGTTATTTTATCTTTTCAAATTCAATTCCAAATCGTACTTCAATTTTATGCTACAGTTGATTTCTATAATTCTCCTGTATATACTTTATACATCATATGTCCCTTCAAACAGGCAACTTGACAATTTTTACTCTTTATAGTCATGCATATTTTTAAAAACTTAAGTGAAGAAAATAATCCAGTATATATTCATCAATATAC
>NW_007056150.1:0-372 GCF_000164805.1 Carlito syrichta | reverse complement strand
GACCTGCTGGGCTCCGGCGATCCTTCCGCCTCAGCCTTCCAAGTAGCCGGAACTACAGACCCACGCTACCACACCCAGCTAATTTTTTGATTTATTGTAGAGGTGAGGTCTCGCCAAGTTGCCCAAGTGGGTCTCGAACCCGTGGGCCGGGCAATCCAGTCACCTCAGCCTCCCAAAGTGCGGGATTACAGGCTGAGCCACCAAGTCCTGCTGTTTTGTAGTTTTCATCGTAAAGGTCTTTCACATCTCTGGTTAGGAAGATGCCAAGGGATTTCATCTTTTTGTGGCTATTGTGAATGGAATTGTGCTTTTTATTTGGGTTTCTGTTTGTTTATTATTGGTGTATAGAAATGCAATTGTCTTTTGCACATT
>NW_007056149.1:0-336 GCF_000164805.1 Carlito syrichta | reverse complement strand
GCTTGAACCTTGCTGCCAGAGGCTGTTTTGTCGGCCTTCTGACCGTCTTAACGTTCATGCCCGTCAGTTGTGCTAAAGCCCCACAGGGGAGCCGGTGCAACGGGCGTGCCTGGCCTCGTCCCATCATGGCCTGGAAGTTATTTTTCAGGTTCCCCTTGGCTCACAGGGGTTCCAGCTGGTTGAGGGACTCTGCATTTTGTTTTGGCTTACAGCTGTCGTTTGCTGCCCTTGCCGCTTCCCTCTGTTTTCTGGGACTTTGACACGTGTCAGACATCCTGGTGTCGTTTCCCACGGTGCTGAAGCTCTGCGGTTGCTTTGAGGGACGGGGCTGGGCTT
>NW_007056148.1:0-389 GCF_000164805.1 Carlito syrichta | reverse complement strand
CATAGGAAGCTGGCTAGCCAGTTGATTTAACTAGCTGACTTAACCAGCTATCCAGCTGATTTAACTAGCAGACGTAACAAGCTGGCTACCTAGTTCTCCAGCTGAGTTAACTTGCTAGCTACGTTGCCAGCCAGCTGACTGGTAAGCTGACTTAACTATCTGACTTAATTAGCTAGCCAGCTGGTTGGCCAACTGAATTATCGAACTGACTTAAACAGCTAGCCAGCTAACTAGCTAGCTGACTTAACTTGCTAACTACCTAACCAGCAAGCTGGGAAGCCAACTGAATTATCTAGTTGACTTAACAAGCTGGCCAGCTGGAGAGCCAACTGACTTAATTAGCTTACTACCTAGCCAGCCAGCTGGCTAGACATCTGACTTAACTAGTT
>NW_007056147.1:0-337 GCF_000164805.1 Carlito syrichta | reverse complement strand
TAGCTATTTAAGTCAGCTAGTTATGTCAGCTTGCTAGCTGGTTAAGTCAGTTAGTTAAGTCGGCTTGCTTGCTAGATAGATAGCTAGGTAGCTAGCTAGTTAAAATTCAGCTGGTTGGCTATGTTGCTAGGTAGTTAACTCAGCTGGCAAGCCAGCGGGCTACATAGGTAGATAGCTAGTTGTCAGCTGGTTATCCAGCTGGCTAGCTAGGTAGCTAGGCAGTTAACTCAGCATGCTAGTCAGCTGGGTAGCTATATACATCACCCAGTTAAGGCAACTGGCGAGACATTTGTCTAGCTAGGTAGCTAGATAGTTACATCAGCAGTCTAGTCCACTG
>NW_007056146.1:0-378 GCF_000164805.1 Carlito syrichta | reverse complement strand
GGCCACTGCACTGCAGTCTGGGCGACAGAGTGAGACTCCAACTCAAAAAAAGAAAAAAAAGAAAGAAAATAATCCTGGCCAGGCACATTGGATCACGCCTGTAATGCCGGCACTTTAGGGAGCAGAGGTGGGAGGATTGCTTGAGCCCAGGGGTTCAAGGCTGTATGAGCTATGATTGCATCACTGCCCTCCAGCCTGGGTTACAAAGTGACCCTATCTCTAAAAAAAAAGAAAATAAAATAAAAAGAAAGAGAATCCTATATGTTTCTCACAGTGCGGTCTATGAACACTCTGTATCAGAATCAGTTGGAGAGCTTTTTACTCATTGATTGATTGATGGATTGGAGTTGGAATCTTACTCTGTCACCCAGGCTGAAT
>NW_007056145.1:0-456 GCF_000164805.1 Carlito syrichta | reverse complement strand
GGCTAGCCAGCTGGCTAGCTAAAATCAGCAAGTTAAGTCAGCATGCTAGCCAGTTGGCCAGCTTGTTAAGTCAACTAGTGAAATCATCTGGCTAGCCAGCTGGCAAACTAGTTAATTCAGTGAGTTGAGTCAGCTGGCTAAGTCAAATAGTTACGTCAGCTGGCTAGTCAGCTGGCTAGCTAGGTAGCAAGCTTGTTAAGACTGCTGGCTGGCCAGCTGGCTAGCAAGTTAAGTCAGCTAGTTCATTAAGCTGGCTACAAAGCCCGGGAGGATAGGTAACTAGCTAAGTCAGTTGGATAGCCAGTTGACTAGCTGGTTAAGTCAGTTAGTTAAGTCAGCTGGCTAGCCAGCTGGCTAGCTAGTTAAGTCTGCTAATTAAGTCAGTTGGTTAGTTGACTGGCTGTCTGGTTAAGCCAGCTACTTAATTCAGCTTGTAAACCAGCTGGCTAGCTAGGT
>NW_007056144.1:0-338 GCF_000164805.1 Carlito syrichta | reverse complement strand
ATATTCTAAACACTGAAGATAAAATAGCCAACAAAACAAAATTCTTATTTTCATGAAACTATATTACATTGGAAGAAGATGATCCTAAAAATATATAAAGAATGATACGGTATATATTATATGTCAAGTAGTGATAAATGCTCTGAAGCAAAACAAAACATATCAAAAGTTAAAGGAAGATGGAGAGATGTTATTTTAGATTAAAGGATCTAGAAGGCCCCCTAATAATATGACATTATACCTGAGACCTGAAGGAAGGGTCTGGGGATAGAACAGTACAGGCAGTGTGAATAGGGGATATGACCTATTTGAGGTGGAGTGTGCATGGCATGATTAGT
>NW_007056143.1:0-427 GCF_000164805.1 Carlito syrichta | reverse complement strand
TAAGTAGAAATACCCTACACTAACTGTAGCTAAAAACCGGTTTAAAAGAATGCAGCCCAGCCCAAATTGGATGCTGGACCCTTAAGAATGTGGCCCAGTCCAAAGTTCCTGCTGGGCCATTTCTGGTAACTCTAGATAATCACCTATACCATCTAAAGCTGGAAGCAGGTCTCTAAATGTACATACTAATTCTACAAATATACCTTTAAATCTTATAAAGAAGCTTGTACCATATAAAAGTCTCCCAAATGTGGCCTGAGTTTGAACTGTGTTAAGTGTAAAGCCGAAACTGCAGTCTGTGAGAAACGGGAACAATGGATCCCTAGAGTCAGCCATGCCTGTTATGCTCTCAGAAATTCATGCTTAAATCATCAAAGTCCCTGCTAGTGGGTCATGCCAAACAACAAAGAAGGGAGGAGGGAATGGG
>NW_007056142.1:0-339 GCF_000164805.1 Carlito syrichta | reverse complement strand
CAGATCTTGCCTGCAGGGGCTTCAAGGACTGAAGTCGAGGATCGCCTCAGGCACGGGTGGTGTGATGCGCTATGGCTGCCACAGAGACTGCGGCGGCACCGGCAGCTACTGTGTCTGTGGTTGCAGTGTCTGTCCAGACTGCTATGATGCCCCAGCGGTGGTGACGGCTGAGCTCCGTGTAAAGAGCAGGCTGCCGACGTTGGGGTCCACAGCCCCCCGGGAGAGAGCCAGAGACCTCTGCATTCTCCTTTGTAGAGGGTTTCACAGACCAGGTTGCCCTGTCACCATCTTGCCAGAAGTCCTCTGGTAAGTCTTTCTTTTTTTTTTTTTTTGAGTTTG
>NW_007056141.1:0-692 GCF_000164805.1 Carlito syrichta | reverse complement strand
CCAAACGCCATGGATACCACACCGCCGTCGATGGCCCGGGTCTTCCGATCTGGCCCCGGATTCACCCAGAACCACCTTCCATATGCCCCCTTCATGGGCAGCGTGGCTGCGGCATCCCACCCCACCTTTGACCCAAATGCCATGGACACCACACCGCCGTCGATGGCCCAGATCTTCTGATCTGGCCCTGGGTTCACCCAGAACCACCTTCCATGTGCCCCCTTCATGGGCAGCATGGCTGCGGCATCCCAGCCCGCCTTTGACCCAAACGCCATGGATACAACACCACCGACCATGGCCCAGATCTTCCGGTCTGGCCCTTATTCCTTAAACACACTACCCAGTGGCAGTATAGCCTCAGCCCAAGTCTCTACCAGTTGGCCAATGCAACCGGTAGGGGGACTATCTGCAACTTCTAGCCATCCATTTAATCCACAAGATCCCTCTCAGCACACATCTGGAACCCTCGATGGGCAGCAACAGACTAGCAGCTCTGCCATTCTGAGGAAACCAGCCAAAGCTAAAGGGTTCAGGTCTGCAGCCCGGCCACACCGTGGCAACAGAGCCTGAGCCCAAAACTCCACCAGTGTGCTTGCAAAATCAGTCCAGGGACCAACTGCGGCTTCTAACCATCTTTTCAATCCAGGGGGCATCCTGTCAGCGTAGTGACAACAGCACAAACCCAGAACTTT
>NW_007056140.1:0-510 GCF_000164805.1 Carlito syrichta | reverse complement strand
GGACATCCATCTCAAAACAGCATCAGTCACTGTCATAAACAACACAGACAAGGGTCAGTCACTGAGGCATTCATCACAGAAGATGGTCAGTCACTGGAGTGGCCATGAGGAAAGGCTCAGTCAATGGGGCTCCAATCACAAGAAGGGACAATGCTGTGGCAGCTATTTAGAAGAGGAAAATTAATGTATACCCATCATAAAAAAGGTCAGTCACCAGGACATTTTTCACAGAGGAGGGCCAGTCACTGGGGCCCTCATTAAAGAGGAGGCCAATTCACTGTAGAATCTATCACAAAGATAAGCCAATCACTGTTAAATTTATTTCAGAAGAGAACCAATCACTGGTGCACACATCTCAGAGAAGGTTTAGTCGCTGTGACTCCAATTGTTAATGAGACCCAATTAACTTGAACACCCATCACAGTGGAGGACTACTCACTGGGGAACCCAATGTGCAGGAAAACTAGTCACTGGAGCACCAATCACAGTGGAGGCCTAGTCAATGGCGCG
>NW_007056139.1:0-340 GCF_000164805.1 Carlito syrichta | reverse complement strand
TCATTCCATTGAGTTCTATTCTATTCCATTCTGTTCCTTTTAATTCCTCTACATTCCATTTCTCTACATTCCAATCCATTCCACTCCATTCCAATCCATTCCTCTCCATTCCATTCCATTAGATTCCCCTCCATTGCATTCCCTTCCATACCACTCTTTTCCACTGCCTTCCCCTCCATTATATTCCATATCTCTCCATTCCATTCCACTCTTCTGCATTCCATTCCATTCCATTTCTCTCCAATACATTCATTTACATTCCATTCCTGTAAATAACATTCCATCTTTTACAATTCCTTTCCAATCCTTACCATTGATTTCTCTTTGATTCCATTCCACT
>NW_007056138.1:0-410 GCF_000164805.1 Carlito syrichta | reverse complement strand
CATTTAGATACTCGGAATCTCTGATGCCAGATTGCAGGACACAAGTAATCCTCTCGGATTTTTTGGATGTAAGCCCTGACTTCATTGTTACCACGTAGTCTAGAAACTTCTGGTTGTTCCATTGCTCGGAATTAGGACTTTGGGTTTAGGAGTTTACATTTTTAGGGGATATTTTTGAGGGAAACAAGAATCTTAGATTTCACGTCCCCAGGCCTATCTTGTCATCCTTCTATGGGTGTACAATAATCTGGACTACCACGTCAACAGGAAACATCTCATCCTTTTGTTTCGAACAAAATAGGAAACTGAGTCACTGTGTCCCTTGAAAGTTTCTACACGTGTTACTAAATAGGAACTAGGAAACTCGGTTTCCATTTAACTTGCAAACATCTGGGCAATTGCTAAGTTAT
>NW_007056137.1:0-341 GCF_000164805.1 Carlito syrichta | reverse complement strand
CTATGGCAGGTTATTGACACTACATTTACAATTTTTAAAAACACAGTCCTTAGTTGCATTAAATGATTCTGTCACTTATACTTTGTAGCTCTTACCTACATAGTAAATAATGTTCTGCTATCCAGTCTTATTTTTCACATTTGTATTACTGATGGGAACATATTAAGGGTCATATATTAACAGGATCATCTTTCTGACATTTTAGGTTTTGTAAGTGATTGAATAGTCCAGACTCAGTTCTCTACATAGTCTTCCATTTTTTAAAAAATTACAGTTGGCCGGGCTCGGTGGTTCAGCCTGTAATCCGCACTTTGGGATTACAGGCTCGGTGGTTCAATTTG
>NW_007056136.1:0-536 GCF_000164805.1 Carlito syrichta | reverse complement strand
GGAACACAGACAGACCTATGGGAACACGCGGGAACCTCTCTTGGAAAACCTGACAAGCGAGTACGACTTGGACCTTTTCCGAAGAGCACAAGCCCGAGCTTCAGAGGATTTGGAGAAGTTGAGGCTACAAGGCCAAATCACAGAGGGGAGCAACATGATTAAAACAATTGCTTTTGGCCGCTATGAGCTTGATACCTGGTACCATTCTCCCTATCCTGAAGAATATGCACGGCTGGGACGTCTTTACATGTGTGAATTCTGTTTAAAATATATGAAGAGCCAAACGATACTCCGCCGACACATGGCGAAGTGTGTGTGGAAACACCCACCTGGTGATGAAATCTATCGCAAAGGTTCAATCTCTGTGTTTGAGGTAGATGGCAAGAAAAACAAGATCTACTGCCAAAACCTGTGTCTGTTGGCCAAGCTTTTTCTGGACCACAAGACATTATATTATGATGTGGAACCTTTCCTGTTCTATGTTATGACAGAAGCGGACAACACTGGGTGTCACCTGATTGGATATTTTTCCAAGG
>NW_007056135.1:0-342 GCF_000164805.1 Carlito syrichta | reverse complement strand
TAGATAAGTAAGCTAACTAGCTATACAGCTAGCTAGGCATCTAGCTAGTTATTTCAGCTACTAAATTCAGCAGGCTACCTAGGTAGCTAGCTAGTTAAGTCAGCTGCCTAGCTGGGTAGCTAACTAGTTATATCAGCTGGCTAGCCAGCTGGCTAACTAGTTAAGTCTACTAGTTGAGTCAACTCGCTAGCCAACTGGCTAGCTATTTAAGTATGCTAGTTAATACAAGTGACTAACCATCTGCTTGCCAGTTAGCTAGCTGGTTCAACCTGCTGGCTAGCCAGCTGGCTAGCTGGTTACGTCAGCTAGATGTCAGCTGGCTATCCACCTGGCTATGTAGGT
>NW_007056134.1:0-403 GCF_000164805.1 Carlito syrichta | reverse complement strand
GTTAAAATCTGGAAAGATGTTTTAGAAGAACAGGAACTGGAAACAACTCATTTATTTGTCCATTGCTAGGGGATTTTTGGTTGGTTAAATAAGCTAAACTTCATCCATCTGATGGATTACACTGCAGTCTTGAAAGGAATGAGATAGATCACTGTGTATTGCTGTGTCAGGTAGTTTGACACTCGCAGTTGTAGTTAAGGAGTATATGCTAAGCATTTGACCCCATGCAACTGCAGAAACTAGTTCAACAGTCTTAAGAAAGATTGTTGCTTCTGTGTTCGGTGCTGGAGCATGAAAGAAGTCCATTAGGAAGACTGTTAGGAAGGGAGGATGAAAATTAAGTAGGGAACAAAGACACCACAGAACCTGCTACTGATGGATTGGAACTCAAGCATGGTCTAGA
>NW_007056133.1:0-342 GCF_000164805.1 Carlito syrichta | reverse complement strand
GGCAACAGAGCAAGAACCTGTCTCTTAAATAAAAGCAAGAGAGAGACAGACGTGGAGACACAGAGCCACAGAGAGTGCATGTGACAGGGGAGCCAGAAACTGGAAGGCATGCCATTTCAGAAGGCCAGGACGGCCAGCAGCCACCAGAAGCTGGAGCGGGCGTGGCACGGATCCTCCCACAGGGTACCAGAGAAGGAGCCATTGCTGCTGATGCCTGATCCAGACGTCGTCTGATCTCCAGGGCTGTGAGACAGCAATTTGCTGTAGCTCTAAGCCCCCAAGTCTCTTAAGCCAGTCCCAGAAAACTCTAACTCGGTCCCCCTGAAAACTGGGGTTGGTGGG
>NW_007056132.1:0-342 GCF_000164805.1 Carlito syrichta | reverse complement strand
TTACAAACTTGTACAGCAGGTTACTGTACTGAATACTGCAGGGAATTGTATTCCAGTGGTATTTGTGTATCTAAACACATCCTAACACAGAACAGATATGCTGCAAAGACAGTAAAGAAAGATGAAAAATGATACACCTCTGTAGGGCATTTCCTATGAATGGAGCTTGCAGGATGGAAAGTTGCTCTGGGTGAGTCAGTGAGTGAGTCGTAAGTGAATGGGAAGGCTTAGAACATTTCCACACACTACTGTAGACTTTATAAACACTATACACTATACACTTACACTATACACTTAGGCTAAACTAAACATGTAAGGACATTTATTTCTTCAAAAACAAAT
>NW_007056131.1:0-342 GCF_000164805.1 Carlito syrichta | reverse complement strand
GTTAGTTGACCTGTTGGCTAGTGAGCATGCCGACTAGTTTCCTGACTGGTTTGTATGTGAGTGAGCCTACTAGTTAGCTAACGTGATGGAAAACGAGGAAGCACACTAGATAGCTGACCAACTAGCTCAGTTGCTAGCCGACTACTTAGCTAAGTAACTAAATGATATGCTAGCTGACTTAACTAGCTAGCTGTCTAGCTAACTGGCTATCTAGCTGACATAACTAGCTAGCAAACAAGCTATCCAGCTGTCCAGCTAGCTGGCATAACTAGCTAGGTAACTGGCTAGTTAGCTGGCTAGCTGAATTAACTATCAAGCTGAGTGGCTAGCTGACTAGCTAGC
>NW_007056130.1:0-377 GCF_000164805.1 Carlito syrichta | reverse complement strand
AGGTGTCTCCCCATCCCAGACAGATATTTACTACCATTAATCCCATCTCCCTTCCCCTCCAAAGTTTCCCACTACTGTCAGCCATTTTCTTATAGTATTACATTGGATGTTCAAGGTCCACTATATGAGTGGGAACATGTGATACTCAGGTCTTTGTTTCTATGAGAGGTCACCCAGTATTATACACTCTAGTTCCATCCAGGTTGCTGTGAGATTAATGATTTTGTTTTTTCTTATGGCTGCGTAGTATTCCATTGTGTATATGAACCAGATTTTTAAAATTCAGGCCTCTTTTGATGGACAGCATGGTTGCTTCCAGGTTCTTGCTATTGTGAACAATGCTGCGATAAGCATACGTGTACAGGTATCTTTTTTAT
>NW_007056129.1:0-344 GCF_000164805.1 Carlito syrichta | reverse complement strand
CTACAGAAACTAGAAGGGTAGGATGAAAAATAATGTACTCCTCTACAGAAGGAAAGGAGGTGAAGGAATGGAGGATGGATGGTGTGTAGATCAGTGAATAGGTGGGTGATGAACAGGTGGCTGTGTGGATAGATGATGAACAAACGGATAGTTGGGTGGGTGTATGAGTAAGTGGATGGATGGTTGAATGGATGATTGGCTGAGTGGGTGAGTGAGGTGATGGATGATGGATCGATGGATCAATGGATGGGTGGATGGATGGATGGATGGGTGATGAACAGTTAGCTGGGTGGATAGATGAGTGAGTTGATGGATGATGAATGGATGGCTAGACAGATGGATGG
>NW_007056128.1:0-357 GCF_000164805.1 Carlito syrichta | reverse complement strand
GTGAAATAGAATGGTGAAGAATGGAATGGAAGGAAATTGCTTGGAGAGCAATGCAGAAGAATGGAATGGAATGCAATAGAATAAAGACAAATAGAATGGAGAGAAATGGAATACAGAGGAATTGAATGGATAGGAATGGAATGGAATGGAGAGGAATTGAATGGATAGAAATGGAATAGAGAGGAATGGAGTGGCAAGGAATAGAATGGAATGGGATGAGAGGGACGGAATTGAACAGAAAGGAGTGGAATTAAATGAAATAGAGAGGAGTGGAATGGAGAGGACTGGAATGGAGTGGAATGGAAAGCGATGGAGAGGAATCCAAAGGTGAGAAATGGAAAGGAATTTAGAAAGATG
>NW_007056127.1:0-610 GCF_000164805.1 Carlito syrichta | reverse complement strand
AATAGAGAGGAATGGAATGGATGGAATGGAGAGGAAAGTAATAGAATGTAAGGGAGTGGAATGGATAGGAATGGAATGGAAAGTAATTGATTAAAGTGGAAGCGAATGGACAGGTTGGAATGGAATGTAAAAGCGTGGAATGGAGAAGAATGGAATGGAATGAAAAGGAAGGGAATGGAATGGAGAGGAAAGGAATTGACAGAAATTGAATGGAATGGAGAGGAGAGGAATGGAAATGAGTGCAATGGAGAGGAATGGAATTGAAAGAAATGGACTGGAATGGAATGGAGTAGAATGGAATGGAGTGGAGTGGAGTGGAATAGATTGGAGTGGAATGAAATGGAAAGGAGAGGAATGGATGGAATGAAGTTGAGTGAAATGGAATGGAGTAGAGTGGATTGAAATGGAATGGAGAGGAAAGGAAAGAAATGGAATGGAATGGAATGGATTTAAATGGAATGGAATGGAATGAAATGGAATTGTATGGAATGGAATGGAGTGGAATGAACTGGAGAGCAATGGAATAAAATCGAATGGAATGTAATGGAGATGAATGGAATTGAGTGGAACAGAATGGAGAGGAAGAAAAAGGAATGAAATGGAGACGACT
>NW_007056126.1:0-345 GCF_000164805.1 Carlito syrichta | reverse complement strand
TATCAGCTAGTTATTTCAGCTGGCTAGCTAGGTAGCTAGCTAATTTAATCAGCTAGTTTTATCAGCTGGCTGGCTAGATATGTCAGCTAGGTAAGTCAACAAGCTAGCTATGTAGCTAACTAGGTATCTAGCTAGTTATTTAAGCTAGTAAAGTCAGCAGGCTAGCTAAGTACCTAGCTAGTTAAGTCAGCTACTTAAGTCAGCTTCCTAGCTGGGTAGCTGACTAGTTAAATCAGTTGACTAGCCAGCTGGCTAGCTACTTAGGTCACCTAGTGAATTCAGTTTGCTAGCTAGCTGGACAGCTAGGTAGCTAGATTGTTAAGTCAGCTGGCAAGCATGCAGGAT
>NW_007056125.1:0-471 GCF_000164805.1 Carlito syrichta | reverse complement strand
CTGGAGTGCAATGGCCACTCCCAGCCACCACAGCCTCGACTTGCTGGGCTCCAGTGATCTTTCTGCCTCAGCCTTCCAAGTAGCTGGAACTACAGGTGTGCATGACCACAGCCGGCTAATTTTTTGATTTATTGTAGAGATGAGGTCTCACCAAGTTACCCAAGCAGGTCTCAAACCTGCAGGCTCGGGCAATCCACTCACCTCAGCCTCCCAAGGCACAGGATTACATGCTGAGCCACTGAACCCAGCTGTGTCTCACTTCTAATGAGTAGAATTGTAGCGGGAAGACAGAGATCGTGACACCGAGACTATTATAGGAAGTGGCACTTTATTACACTGGTAGGCTCAGCGGGCTCAAGGGGTTAATGCTTTCAGGTTGAGCCTCCCAGAACGGGAGAAGTGGGGTCTTGCTTAGGTAAGGGAGGGAGTTGTGTTGAGTGATTACATATTTCCTTTGGAATCTTACAAGGT
>NW_007056124.1:0-346 GCF_000164805.1 Carlito syrichta | reverse complement strand
GCATGTGGACCCATCCAGAAACCATGAAACAAGAAGACAGAAGTGCTAAGGAAAAAGACTGAGAGAAACTGGATCCATGGAATATTGTTAAGCCTCTGAATTGGTGGTACTACCTTTTGTATTATTGGTATAAGAGGAGAATTTTTTTTCTCAGATAAGTTTTATTGGATTTTCGGTTTCTTTAAACAAAAAGATTCTAAGTGACATATTGTAGCAATAAAGGCTGAGAAAAACCTGTTTTACTGAGGTCAGACTACATATCAGATATTTTACATTTATTATTTGATTTAATTTTTACAACCTTATGAGTTCATATGATCTCCACTTAAAGATGGGGTAACTCAAG
>NW_007056123.1:0-358 GCF_000164805.1 Carlito syrichta | reverse complement strand
TTGGTCTACTAGGCCTACTTGTTAGCTGGTTTAACAAGTCGGCCGAATAGTCGGCTGACTGCTTAGCTGGGTTAACTAGTTGACAGACATGTTGGCTCACTAGCTAGCTCACTTAACCAGTTGGCTGACTGGTTTGCTGACCTAATAAGTGATATGATTAGCTTCCCAACTAATTATCTGGCCTAACTATTCAGACTTCTAGTTAGCTGAGCTAACTTGATGACTGAAAAGTGGGCTGACTAGTAGGCCGATTGGTTAGCTAAGTTAACTACTTGGCCATCTAGTACTACAACCAGTTAGCTGAATTAACTAGTCGGCTGGTGGGTGAGCCAACTGGTCAGCTGAATTAAATAGTCGG
>NW_007056122.1:0-346 GCF_000164805.1 Carlito syrichta | reverse complement strand
TTCCTCTCTCTTCTTCCCCCCAATCGCCGACGCCATCTCCACCTTTGGGGTTCCCTGAACCCGGCTAGAACTGGTCCCCGGCACTGATGAAAATGAGCGAGCCCACTAGATAACTGAGCAGCTAGCTGAATTGCTAGCCGACTAGTTAGCTAATCAACTAGCTGATAGGCTAGCTGACTTAACTAGTTAGCTGACTAGCTAGCTGGCTATCTAGCTCACATAAGTAGCAAAAAAGCTATCTAGCTGTCTAGCTAGCTGACTTAAATAGCGAGCTAAATGGCCAATTAGCTGACTAGCTGACTTAACTATCTAGCTGAATAGCTTGCTGACTAACTAACTGACTTAA
>NW_007056121.1:0-347 GCF_000164805.1 Carlito syrichta | reverse complement strand
GAGATCTTGTCTCTACCAAAAAAAAAAAAAAAAAATTAGTCAGATGTGATGGCACGTGTGGCACGTGTGGCACGTGTGGCACGTGCCTGTAGTCCCAGCTGTCCCAGAGGCTGAGGAGGAAGGATCACCTGAGCTCAGGAAGTTGAAGCTGTGGTGAGCCATGAACATGCCACTGTGGTGAGCAATGAACACAGCCTGGGTGACAGAGTGGGACCCCTCCCCAAGAAATGAGTCGGACTTAAAAAAAAAACTCTAAAATCATACAATTATAGGGCTTGGTACAATGGCTCATGCCTGTAATCCCAGCACTTTGGGAGGCAGATGCCAGAGGATTACCTTAGCCAGGG
>NW_007056120.1:0-474 GCF_000164805.1 Carlito syrichta | reverse complement strand
AAAGTAGTGCGCTCGCTCACCAGCGAACAGGTCAACTAACTTGTTGGCTCACTCTCAGTATGACAGGTCAGCTAACTAGTGGATTTCTAGCCAGCTGACTAGTTCAGTCAACTCACCAGTCTGCTCACTTGCCGGCCAAATAGTTAAGGCAGTTCACCCATCGGCTCACTCAGCGGATGACTAGTTAAGTCTTCTGACCAGTTGACTCACAAGCCAGCTGACTAAAGTCAGTTGACCAGTCAGTTCACTCACCAGCTGACTAGTAAAGTCGGCTGACCAGTCGGCTCACTAGCCGGCCGACTAGTTAAGCCAGCTGACAAGTCAGCTCTCTCGGCAGCCAACTAGTTAAGTAAACTGACCAGTCGGCTCACTTGCCAGCCGATTAGTTAAGTCAGCTCATCTATCAGCTAACATGCTGTCTGACTAGTTAAGTCAGTTAACAAATTGGCCGACTAGCCGGCCAACTAGTTAAGT
>NW_007056119.1:0-436 GCF_000164805.1 Carlito syrichta | reverse complement strand
GGAGCGGCCCCTGCCCTCCAGTCTGGGCGGCAGAGGGAGACTCCGACTCAAAAAAAAAAAAGTTTTTATAATTTTTTTTTTATTTTTGAAGGGCTATCACTATCAAAATAATTGTGTGTGTGTGTGTGTGTGAGTGTGTGTTTTGCTTTGTTTTTGCTTTGGCTTTTTTGTTCAGCGTGGTAGAGTAAAACCACAGTTTACAGTTTCCAAAATCAGAAAATAAATCATTAAAAGGCATCAAAAATGTGAAGCTGGTAGCTGACAGGAGAAAGAATGCCGTCATGCAACAGCGAAAGAATCTCTAGAACTCGGTAGGATGTGGCCAAGTAAAGTATGCAGGAACATTCCACAAGCCTGTATCTTCTTAGAGATAAGAAATCTGTAGGAACCCATGCTAACCAAAGAGCAAAGCCTCTGGCCATAACGCAAGAGCATG
>NW_007056118.1:0-347 GCF_000164805.1 Carlito syrichta | reverse complement strand
GCCAGCTGGCTAGCCATATGTCTTAACTAGCTAGCTACCAAGCTAGCAGGCTGGCTAGTCAGCTGACTTAACTAGCTGAGTTAACCAGCTAGTCATCTGGTTAGCCAGCTGACTTAACTAGCTAGCTACATAACTCGTCATTTGGCTAGCCACTTGACTTAACTAGCAGACTTAAACAGCCAGCCAGCTGGCTAGTCTGGTTACTCAACTAGCTGACATAACTAGTTAGCCAGTTGTCTAGCCAGCTGATTTAACTAGCTGACATCACTAGATAACCAGGAGGCTAACCAGCTACTTTACAAGCTGACTTATCCAGGTAGCCAGCTGGCTAGCCAACTGACTTAACT
>NW_007056117.1:0-537 GCF_000164805.1 Carlito syrichta | reverse complement strand
CCTATCTGGTGGCCCCGCTGTGAACCTCCTTGGCATCCCTGGTTTAAACAACCTTAATTTTCCTGTGTCATGCTTCATTAGCATCCCTGTGGTGTGCCTTTTTGGTGTCCTTGCAGTTCACCTTCTCACTATCGCCACAATACACCTCCTTGGCATTACTGCATTTTACCTCTTCTATCTCTCTAAGCACACCTCGTTAGGATCTTTTCATTGCATTTCTTTTCCCTCCCCATGCCATGCCTCCTTGGCTTTGACACAGCATACAACCTTGGTGTCCCTGCAGTGCGCCTGTTCAGCAATCTCGTGATGTGCCTCCTTGGTTTACCTGCTGCATGCCTCTTCATCATCCCTGAGGCATGCCTCCTCAATGTCAACACAGAGCACCTCTCTGTGGCATGCCTCCTTGACCTCTCAGTGGCACTTTCTCATACTCCTCATAGAGTTCCTCCTTGTCCTCTCCGTGGTGCACCTACTCAAACTCCCCCTGGTGTGCCTCAGCATCCCATGGAATGACTTCTCAGTCTCCCAGTAGCACTC
>NW_007056116.1:0-788 GCF_000164805.1 Carlito syrichta | reverse complement strand
CCAACCAGTCAACAAACTAATCAGCTCACTCACCAGCCAACAGGTCAACTAACTTGTCGGCTTGCTCACAGACCAAGAGGTTAGCTAGATAGTCAGCTTGCTCGCAAGCCGACTAGTTAAGTCAGCTCACCAGTTGGCTTGTTTGCCACCTGACAAGTTAAGGCAGCTCACCCATCACATTACTCAATGGCCGACCAGTTAACTTGGCTCACAGGTCGGCTCACTCGCCGGCCTACTGGTTAAGTCCTCTGTCCTTTCGACTCACTTGCCAGCCAACTAAAGTCAGCTGACCAGTCAGCTCACTCTCTGGCCGATTAGTTAAGTCAACTGAAAGATGGCTCACTCAGTAGCAGACTAGTTAAGTCAGCTGACCTATCAGCTCACTCACTGGATAATTAGTTAAGTCAGCTCACCTCTCAGCTCACTTGTCAGCTGAATAATTAATTCAGCAAACCAGTCGGCCGCCTAGCCGGCCAACTTGTAAAGTTGGCTAACGAATCAACCAACTAATCGGCTAATTTGTCAGCCAGACAAGTGAGCTGAGCTAATCGGCTGACTAGTTAGTTCAGCCCACCATCCATCCAGATAGCTAACAGAGCTGACTAGTGGGCCAACTCGTCAGTCAAAAAGTTAAGTCACCTGGTTAACTCGTTAAATATCTAGTTATGTCAGCTAGTTAAATCATTTACCAACTAGTTAAAACAGGTAGCTAACTCATTAACCAATTTGTTAAGTTGGGTAGCTATCTCGTTAGCCAACTAGTTAAGTCAGCTAGCTAAGTCAACTAG
>NW_007056115.1:0-512 GCF_000164805.1 Carlito syrichta | reverse complement strand
AGTCCCAACTGTTCATGGGCCAAGGTGTGAGGACATCCTGAGCCCCGAAGGTCATGACCCTGGAAGCCACAATCATGTCACTGTACCTCAGATCATCTGACTTAGTCTCCAGTGGCAAATAAGATGCCTACCACGTGGGTCACGATGGGCGTCCACAACTCCCCAAGGAAAGGTCCGCATGAACAGAGCAAGATGAGGAGATCAGGAGAGGAAGGAGCCTTCCCCTTACCTGAAGGTGGCAGACAGAGTGACCGGAACCTGGGCTGACCGTGATGGCTGCTGTACCTTGGGGCTATCTATTCTGTGAGCTATCACGCATCTTTGCCATGGAACACAAGTGTGGACGGTGGAGACAGACTTTCTGGGACGCGTGGCCAAAGGCATGGGATGGACGTGACCAGTAGCTACCTTTGAAACCTCCCGTGAGTGACAGACTGGAAAGTGCCTTTTCCTATCCCATCCCTTAGGGTGTCTTCTCATGCTGGGTGGCAGGGGTGGTGGTGGTGGTGGTG
>NW_007056114.1:0-348 GCF_000164805.1 Carlito syrichta | reverse complement strand
ATCTAGCTCGATAGACAGCTGGCTAACTAGCTAGTGGGCTGACCATGTGGCTAGCCAGCCTGCTTAAATAGCCATCCAGCTGACTGGGCAGTCAGATAGTCAGCTGGATTAACTTGCCAGCCACCCGCTGATCAGCTGGCTAGCCACCTGGCTTAACTAGCGGGCCACACATCTGACCAGCCTGTTAACCAGCCAGCTGAACTTGCCAGACACCTAGCTAGTGTGCCAGCTAACAAGCTTACTTAACTAGCTGACTTAACTAGATAGGCATTCAGCTAGGCAGCTGGTTTAACTAACTAGCCACCTAGCTAGCCAGCCAGATAACTAGCTCATTTAAATAGCTGAATT
>NW_007056113.1:0-348 GCF_000164805.1 Carlito syrichta | reverse complement strand
TGTTTGAACCTGCCTGAGCATTAACAGATGATTGGCTAGTTGAATATAGATATAGATATAGATATAGATATATGATATATCTACATCTATATATATATAGTTGTTTCTTTGTTTTGTTTTTTCCAGGAAACATGAAAATTCCAAGATAAATTGAAATTACACACACACACACACACACACACACACACACACACACACACACAAAATAAGGCACAGTTGACCCTCTCCAAATCATTACTCTCAAAGTCTGTTTCATGACTCCATTATCTATTCCTAAATATTCTGTATTCATGAATTCCTAGAATGCTTGAAATATGAAGACCTTAAAGAGGTTATTTAATTCAGAGG
>NW_007056112.1:0-636 GCF_000164805.1 Carlito syrichta | reverse complement strand
GAGGTCTGTGACTCTTAGTTGTCTCAGTCTGTTCAGTGTAGGGGAGGAGCTTTGTCTCCTGTTTAATGACGTCACTGTGAGAACCGAGGTGGAGGCTTTGACAGGTGGGCAGGGTGATGCATATCTGCCTGGGGAATGGTGGAGGTGGTAGCTTCACTTTTAGGGATCCTCGTCTTCCTAGTTGTAATAAAGAATCTGTCCATCTGCTTGGCTTTTTTTGCAGGAGGTTGTAAGTCCAGATTCCACAACCCAGTGAATCATCTCGCAATTTTTAGTGTAATTTCTGGCTTCAGTTTTTCCTCCTATTCCAGAAACAATTGCTGCAATTTTAGATTGATTTCGTAGTTAGGATTAGAAGTTCCCACATATTTAGGACATATTCTTAAATGGAATCCAGCAATCTTGGATTCCAGGGCCGTTCTGAACTTTTGGGCGAATGAATATTGGTATATACGAGTTTTTACTTCCACATCACCAGGTAACATCCGGGAGTCTTACTGAGAACGAAAAGAATCTGGGTTACTTGGGTTGCCAATCCAAGAAGTCTACATGGCCACATTATAAGGGCTAATCTGAAATCTGGGATTCTAATTCCCCACATTATTTAGTGCTACATGCCTCTTGGATATAAGAATT
>NW_007056111.1:0-386 GCF_000164805.1 Carlito syrichta | reverse complement strand
GTAGGCTCAAGACAGTGTTTTAATAAGGCATTGAGTGGACATGAGTCATCTTTTTGGCTTATTTCTAAGTTTTGGAATTACCTATAACTCAGTAATATCTACCATTAACTAGCTGGTCACTCTGGCCTGCATTTGCTCATTAAATGAAAAGACTAAAACAGGGTAATGTCTTTTTAGATGTGGTTATATGTTAGAATCACCTGCGGGAGCTTTTAAAAAACACCACAGCCAAGGTTCTTTACCAGACCAGCTAAATCAGACTCTTTGAGGGTGAGGCCTGGGCATCACATATTATTATTATTATTATTATTATTACGATTTTTGAGTTGGACTCTCACTCTGTCACCTGGGAGTGCAATATCACTTGTTTTTTAAAAAGCCCCCTA
>NW_007056110.1:0-423 GCF_000164805.1 Carlito syrichta | reverse complement strand
TATATAAGACTATATATATATAAGACTATATATATATATATAAGACTATATATATATATAAGACTATATATATATATATAAGACTATATATATATAAGACTATATATATATATATAAGACTATATATATATATATAAGACTATATATATATATAGTATAATATACAAGGGTGCCAAAAAATGTATACACATTTTAAATGTGACATTCGCTCAAAAGTTGGTATTAATCAAATAAATGCTAACATCACCATGCAAAGGCAGGACAGTTAAAGAAAAAGGTGGAAACACGGTTGAACAAACATCATACTACAGATTACTACTGTAATTTAATTCAACTTTAAAAAGCAGTACATAGATAACATCTTTTAAAATGTGTATACCTTTTGTTTAGCACCCTGTATATCTGTGTGTGTGTGTGCGCGCG
>NW_007056109.1:0-349 GCF_000164805.1 Carlito syrichta | reverse complement strand
CCTCCAGGTCTATTCCCAGAAGGGGGATTGCTGGGTCACATGGAAGGTTGATTTTTAGACATTTTAGGTATCATCATACTGTCTTCCACAGAGGTTGTGTTACTTTACACTCCCACCAACAGTGTAGAAGTGTTCCCTTTTCTGTTATTTTTTTAGTTATTGATGATGGCCATCCCGACTGAAGGTAGGTGGTATCTCAATGTGGTTTTAATTTGCATTTTTGGAGGGCTAGTGAGACTGAGCACTTTTTCATGTATCTGTTGGCTACTCTTAGGTCTTCTTTTGAGAAGTGTCTATTCATATCTTTTGCCCACTTTTTGCTGGGGTTGTTTTTTTTTTTTTTTTTTTT
>NW_007056108.1:0-529 GCF_000164805.1 Carlito syrichta | reverse complement strand
ATAATGATAAAAGTTTCACTCCATCAACAAGAAATATCTATCCTAAACATATATGCACCTAACATAGGGGTGCCAACTTTCATAAAGCAACTTCTAGGAAAACTAAATAAAGATATAGACTCTAACACCATTATAACTGGGGATTTAAATACCCCACTCTCAACCCTAGACAGATTATCAGGATAAAAATCAGCAATGAGATTCGGAACCTCAATGTGACTCTTGATCAAATGGACTTAGTTGAAGCCTACAGAACACTCCATCCAAAGACCACAGAATACACATTTCACTAATCACCCCATGGAACGTATTCTAAGATCAACCACAAGATTTGCCATAAATCAAGCATAGACAAATTTAAAAGGACCGAAATTTTACCATGCACCTTCTTGGACCACAGTGGAATAAAAATAAACATTAACACCAACAAGACCCCCCCAAAACACACAAAGACATGGACACTAAACAGTATGATGCTAAACAACTCCTGGATCAATGATAAAATCAAAACAGAGATCAAAAGATACCT
>NW_007056107.1:0-382 GCF_000164805.1 Carlito syrichta | reverse complement strand
TGCCGTCTGATACTGCTTGCCTTATTAGTGCCGTCTGATACTACTTGCCTTATTAGTGCCGTCTGATACTCCCTCCCTTATTAGTGTCGTCTAATACTCCTTGCCTTATTGGTGCCGTCTGATACTCCTTGCCTTATTATTGCCCTCTGATCAGACTTGCCTTATTAGTGCCGTCTGATATGACTTGCCTTATTAGTGCCGTCTGATATGACTTGCCTTATTAGTGGAGTCATATACTCTTTGCCTTATTAGTGCGGTCTGATACTATTTGTCTTATTATTGCCATCTGATACTACTTGCTTTATTAATCCCGTCTGATCCCACTTGCCTTATTAGTGCCGAATGATTCTACTCGCCTTATTAGTGCCATCTGAACCTACTT
>NW_007056106.1:0-351 GCF_000164805.1 Carlito syrichta | reverse complement strand
TAATTGTCAGTTGGTGGAAAGATGAGGATATGAAGCGGGGGGAAGTGTATTAAAGTATCAGTGTTTACTTGATGCAGTTCTTTCAGGAAAGGAATACCGGGTAATAGTAATATTCCTTGGGAGCACTTACAAAACTAAACATTGACTGCAAGATAAATAGCTGATCACAAGAACTGCTCTTTAATATCGAGGGATGACTTATATATGAGTGAATGTGTATATGTAAATACATACCTATGCACACACCCACTTATCACACACATGTGCACATACTCTTTGTGTGAGCTTATGAGGAACACTAGAAAGGTCCTTGATCAAAAATTTTAGCATCACTATTCTGTCCTTGATGAC
>NW_007056105.1:0-624 GCF_000164805.1 Carlito syrichta | reverse complement strand
GAATTGAAAGGAATGGAATGGAATAGTATGGAATGGAAAGGAATGGAATGGAGAGGAGTTAATAAGAATGGAATTGAATGGAAAGAATTACAAAGAATGGAAGGGAATGGAGAGGAATGGAATCGCATAGAATGGATTGGAATGGAGAGGAGTTGAATAGAGTGGAATGGAATGGAATAGAATAGAATGGAATGGAGAGGAATACAAGAAAAGAAATGGAACGTAGAGGAATGGAATGGAGTGAAATGGCATGGAGAGGAATGGAATGGAATGGAAAGGAATGAGAGGAATGGAATTGAATGGAATGGAGAGGGATGGAATGGAATGGAACAAAGAGTAGAGGAATGCAAGGGAATGGAATGGAATGGAGAGGAATGGAACGGAATGGAATGGACAGGAATGGAATGGAATTTAAATGAATTGAATGGAATGCAATGGAAAGCTGTGGGTTGGAATGGAATGCAGGGGACTGGAATGGAGTGGCATGGAATGGTGAGGAAATGAGAGGAGTGGAATGGAATAAAATGGAGTGGAATAGAATGAAATGGAATTGAATGGAATGGGGTGACGAATGGAATGGAATGGAGAGGGATGGAATGGAGGAGAATGGAATGGAATGGAATG
>NW_007056104.1:0-350 GCF_000164805.1 Carlito syrichta | reverse complement strand
GTTAATTAAGTCAGCTGGCTAGCTGGCTGGCTAGCTATTTAAGTCAGTGTGTTAAGTGAGCTGGCTATCCAGTTGGCTAACTAGGTGGCTAGCTAGTTAAGCCAGCTGGTTAACTGGATGTCTATCTAGTTAAGTTACCTAGTTAAGTCAGCTTGTTAGCCAGCTGGCTAGCTAGGTGGCTGGCTGGTGAGCAGGCTGGTGAGCAGGTTGGTCTAGCTGGCTGACCAACAGGGTGGCTGGCTAGTTAAGCTGGCTGGCTATCCCACTGTGGAGCCAGACGGCTGGCTACTAAACCTGGCTGGCTAACCACGTGACCAGTCCTCTAGCTAGATAGCCAGCTGACTAGACAG
>NW_007056103.1:0-425 GCF_000164805.1 Carlito syrichta | reverse complement strand
AACAAAATAAAGGAAGTATACAACATAATTGATTGTGATAAGTATCATGAAAAAAATAAAATAAAAAATTGGGGACATGGAATAGAGGTGCAATTTTAATTAAGGAGGTTAGGGAAGACCTCACTGAAAAGATGGTATTTGAATTAAGACATGGAATAAAGCTGTGCCCAGTAGTAGAGGGAGCAAACCACGCAGATACCTGGGGAAGTGACCCAAGCAGGAGAGATGTAAATGCCAAGTCCACAAGGGAAGATTGCACCTGGTGTATTGAGGCTATCAAGGCTGGGGTGGAGTGAGCAGGGAGAGAGTGCTAGGAGCTGAGAAAGAGAGAGAGAGAGGTGATATGGGTTGCTGCAGTGACATTGGCTCTTCCTCTGAATGAGCTCTTACTCAGCCAGGGAGCATGGATGACCCATCTCTGGGCT
>NW_007056102.1:0-842 GCF_000164805.1 Carlito syrichta | reverse complement strand
TTTTTTTTTTCTTTTTCTTTTTAGGTTTTAATCATCCATTATATCTTGTTTACCTTTTAATTTTTGTCCTGTCTGAATCACTTGGTTTAAGCATGTCTATTGTCTATACACATAGACTTGTGGTTTGTTTTGTGACTCAGTCTGAATATTTATTTTATTTAATAGCCCATTTACATTTTATAGTTTCTATGTATAAAGTCATTCACAATGTCATCTTTTTATCTTATGATATTTAGAAATATTCGTTTGCATTTTATTCTGTCACTCTATGGTATATTCTTTATTGTGTAAAAGACCACCAGTCTTTTTGCTAATGATTCTCCAGTAATGTACAATATTTCCTGAGACTTTGCAAAGCCAAATTGCCCATGGCCATTACTACTTGGCAGAATATAAAATTCTTGGTCATACTTTTTTTCTTTAGCTTGAGGTGTTGCTCTGGAATCTCCTTAATGTGTCCCTAATTTTTTTTCTCTAATAGTGACCAACCTTACCTTTATACTTACATGGTCAAAAGAATCATGTTTTTATCTTTCAAGTTAAATACTTTTCCTTGAATTATTTTTGTGCTGACTTCTAAGGGTGGGCTTTTAAAAAATTACAGTGCATGCTTAACCATTTGTAGATTAGAATCTTCCTTTAATTCAGGAAATTTTCTTGATTTAAATTTATTTTTTTGAGTTGGAGTCTCACTCTGTCGCCCAGACTGGAGTGCACTGACACACTCATGGCCACCATAGCCTCCACCTGCTGGGCTCAGGTGATCCCTACACCTCAACCTTCCAGGTAGTTAGTGGTGGCATGTGTAACCATGTTCAGCTAATTTATTTTTTAAAATTTTT
>NW_007056101.1:0-417 GCF_000164805.1 Carlito syrichta | reverse complement strand
CTCATCTCTACAAAAAAAAAAAAAAAAAATAGCCAGGTGTGGTAGTGCATGCCTGTAGTTCCAGCTATTTAAAAGGGTAAGGTGGAAGGAGTGTATGAGCCCAGCAGGTCTAGGCTGCAGTGGCCACGAACATGCCACTGCACTCCAGCCTGGGCAACAGAGTGAGACTGTGGCTCAAAAAAAAAAAAGAAAAGAAAAAACAAACAAAAAACAGAGACCCTGTCTCTTAAAAAGAAAAGAAAAGAAAAGAAAAAAATAACAGGTGTCAATAGGGAGGTGGAGAAATTGGAGCCCGTAGGCACTGTTGGTGGGAAGATAAAATGGTGCAGCTGCTTTGGAAAGCAGAATGGTGAGTTTTCAAAATATTAAACGTCAAAACACCATATGATCTGGCAATCCCACTTCTGGGTACGTGCC
>NW_007056100.1:0-421 GCF_000164805.1 Carlito syrichta | reverse complement strand
TAATTGTGTCTATTTAACTGAGCTGAGAGACACCAGCTCGGTGCGTGTAAGTATTTAAATGAGATTTGTGTATTTAAATGAGCTGAGAGACATCAGTTGGGTGCTCGTGTCTATTTAAATGAGATGGGAGACACCAGCTGGGTGCTTGTATCTATTTAAATGAGCTGAGAGACACCAGGTGGGGGCTCGTGTCTATGTAAATGAGCTGAGAGACACCAGCTGGGTGCTCGTGTCTATTTAAATGAGATGGGAGACACCAGCTGGGTGCTTGTGTCTATGTAAATGAACTAAGACACACCAGCTGGATAATTGTGTCTATGTAAATGAGCTGAGAGACACCAGCTGGGTGCTTGTATCTATTTAAATGAGACGGGAGACACCAGCTGGGTGCTCGTGTCTATGTAAATGAGCTGAGAGACAG
>NW_007056099.1:0-353 GCF_000164805.1 Carlito syrichta | reverse complement strand
CCAGCCTGGGCAAAAGAGTGAGACACCGACTCAAAAAAACGAAAAAAAGAAAAAAAAAAAGGGTATTCATTTGTGTATGGAGTTGGGTACATTGTGAACAGAGATCATTTGGGAAGGAGTCCCAGTCTTGTGCTTTGAGCTCCCAAAAGATGGTGGATTGGCAGACAATTGGGATGCGGTTTTGGAAGGCCGAGGCGAGGGACCACTGGAGCACAGGTGTTCAAGACCAGCCTGGGCCACATAGCAAGACCTCATCACTCCCCAGAATGTAAACATTGGAGTCACGTGTGGTATCGCCCATGGTTCTGGCTACACGGGATGTGGTGCTCTCCATCCCATGGCATTTCTTTGCT
>NW_007056098.1:0-815 GCF_000164805.1 Carlito syrichta | reverse complement strand
AACAAAAACCACATGATATATCATTAGATGCAGAAAAAGCTTTTGATAAAATCCAGCACCTCTTCTTGATAAAAACCCTTGAACATCTAGGCATATATGGAACATACCTCATGAAAGGCCCCAGCCAGCCACAACGAGGAACCCGCCCCCTCCAAAAGCTAAGCCTAGGCGTGGCCCCCACCTAAAATGGTGCTCCCGCCTAAGAAGGCACCCAGACAAACTAACATGGAGGCTCGGACAAGGCTTTCCGGTTTCTTCTTCTACAACAAAGCCCACCGTTCCCACGCCCGTGAAAGCCCCTGCCAATCCCAAAAATGCCTCACATGCTGACCAATAGGTAACCGACAGGTTACTTTAAATTCCTATAAAACCTGCCACACCCCTGCCTCCATGCTGCAGCTTGACCTTCAGGTCCTGTAGCCACCACGCATGTCCCATTAAAATCTCTTGGCCTTAACGGGTGTTGAGTCTCACTGCGCACCACCGTCTTTCATTGGTGCCATGACTCGGATCGGGATTCTCTCGCCCCAAGGCGGGACCCCGTCCCGGCACCAGTGGGACTCACCCCTTAAGACCTTCGCCCATTCTCCTGAATGCCGACACTACATTCACCACCAGCCTTCGGATTGGTAAGTGTCCCCATACTGAAAACCTAAAACCTTGCCTGGGATAACCAGAGGAAACTGGCCATTGATCGTCCAGCAGCTCCTTTGGCCCCGGGCAAGGGGGGGACCACACCCCACCTAGGTCTATACGACCACAGTGGACCCCTATCGGTTTTCCCTCGGCTGCTAGAGATTTCAAGCCTTCCCTTC
>NW_007056097.1:0-355 GCF_000164805.1 Carlito syrichta | reverse complement strand
TTGCTGGGATTATAACCCTATTAACCACTCAATCTCAGCAAAAAAAGAAAAAGAAGAGGAGGAGGAGGAGAAGGAGGAGGAGGAGGAGGAGGAGGAGGCAGAGGCAAGGACCTTTGAATGACTAAATGGAGAGAGTTCATTGTGATGTTTATAGCGTATACTTATATCACAGACATTTACAGAGATGTTCTTCTTTGAGACAATCTCCTATCACACTGCTCTCAGCTACGAATACTATCATTGCTCATTCTGTGACCATCATATTGGCCTCCTTGCTTCTCCTTAAAAGCACCAAGCATACTTCTCCCCAAGGCCTTAATATTTCCTCTACTATCACAGAAATCTATGGTTCATT
>NW_007056096.1:0-355 GCF_000164805.1 Carlito syrichta | reverse complement strand
TACCTCTCCCAACATCACACTAAGAAAATAATGATTTTTCTTAACATTTCTAACGTGCAGACCTTATTCATGTTTTGCGGCTATTGGTGTCTGTTGCGGCTTTTCGCTCTAACCACGCACTGCAGGCGGCTGTGATGCCCACACCTCTGAGCATCTGGGCAACACCTGGGCAGCCATGAGCCGACCCAAGCTGAAATGGGAAAACACGACCTCCCAGGACACAAGGGGTTATGGGAATGGTAGTTCCCTACGTCAGGGGCCTGCCCCGCAGCACTCTGGGAAGGGCTTCCCGGCGGCCACTCTGCGCAGGCGCAGGCCCAGCCCCGTCGCACCAGCGTCCTCTCTCTCTGACCGG
>NW_007056095.1:0-357 GCF_000164805.1 Carlito syrichta | reverse complement strand
TAAAAGATCTAAAAATTGACCTTCCATACAATCCCACAATCCCCCTACTGGGAATATACCTGGAGGAATTTAAATCACTCTAAGGAAAAGATGCCTGCACACACATGTTTATCGCAGTGTTGTTCACAACAGCAAAAACATGGAACCAACTGCACTGCCCACTGAAAGAGGACAGGATTTTAAAAATGTGATACATAAACACAATGGAGTATTACACAGTCATAAACGTCATAGCAACTTGGATGGACTTAGAGTCTATAATACTGAGTGATCTATCGCTGAAACAAAGAACTGAGTAGCATATGTGGACCTTGAACCATCATCATAATACTATAAGAAAAGGATTGGCAGTAGCTT
>NW_007056094.1:0-444 GCF_000164805.1 Carlito syrichta | reverse complement strand
CCTGTTGGTGGGAATATAAACTAGTACAGCCTCTATGGAAAACAGTGTGGTGATTCCTAAAAGTTCTAAAAACTGATCTTCCTACTGGGAATATACCTGGAAGAACTCAAACCACTCTATAAAAAGGATACCTGCACATGTATGTTTATTGTAGCATTGTTCACAATAGCAAGAACATGAAACCAACTGTTCTGCCCGTCAAAAGAGGACTCATTTAAAAAAATGTGGTACATATACACAAGGAATATTATGCAGCCATGAAGAAGAAGAAAATCATGAACTTCGCAGCAACCTGGATGGGCTTGGAATCTATAATATTGAATGATCCTTCACAGAAAAAAAAATTGAGTATTACATGTTCTCACTCATAAGTTAACCTTGAACAACTATTGTAACACTATAAGAAAAGGATTGACAGTAGCGGGAAACTGCGGAGGTATGGGG
>NW_007056093.1:0-357 GCF_000164805.1 Carlito syrichta | reverse complement strand
CTGACTCAACCAGCTCATTTAACCTGATAGTTAACTAGCTAACAACCTGACTCAACCTGCAGATGTAACCCATTAGCTCACTAGCTAGCTAGCTGTCTTAACCAGTTGACTATTTTAAAAAGCTGACTTAGCTAACTGACTTAGGTAACTGGTTTAACTATTTTGATAACTGACTTAACTGGCTGAATTAACTAGTTAGCAAGCTGAATTAAATAGTTAGCTAACTATTTAACTGGCTGAATAACTAGCTGATTTAATAATTGGCTGACTAGTTGGTAGCAGACTTAATTAGCTGATTTGGTTAGTTATCTAGTTAGCTAGCTGACTTATCTAGCTAAGTTGTTAGTTAGCTAACTT
>NW_007056092.1:0-358 GCF_000164805.1 Carlito syrichta | reverse complement strand
TCTCTACAATAAATCAAAAAAAAAAAAAAGAAGAAGAAAGAAAGAAATGCATGATTAACAGTTGGCAGAAAAGCCAAGAGGAGTGAGCTAGGAAGCAGGTGGGAGACTTGAGGTCTGAGGGTGCGGGGAGGGATGAGTCTGATGACTTTTCTGCAGGGTGGGCGACTCCTGGGTGCAAGGGAGCCATGGCGCCACTGGGGAAGGAGGCTCTCTGTGTGGCAGAGATGGGGTACTCTTGGGAACTCATAATTTGCAGCAGGTGAACAAGGACCAGTCATAGGATGTCTGGGAGGGAAGGAGATGGACAAATGACTCGTCTCTGCAAGAGAAATGGCATGAGAAAAATTCTAAGCAGACC
>NW_007056091.1:0-562 GCF_000164805.1 Carlito syrichta | reverse complement strand
AAGTAAGCTTGTTAGCCAGCAGGCTAGCTAGGTGGCTGGCAAGATAAGCTGGCTGGTTAGTAGTCTGGTCAGCTAGGTGGCCTGCTAGTTAAGTCAGTTGGCTAGCCAACTGACAAGCAGGGTGGCTGACTAGTTAATTCAGCTGGCTATTCGACTGTCTAGCCAACCGGTTGACTATTTAAGCTGGCTCGTTAGCCACCTGTTCAGCCCGCTAGCTTGCTAGCCAGCAGCCTAGCCAGCTACCCAGTCAGGTAGCAAGCTAGTTAAGCCAGCTGGTTAGCAATGCAGACAACCAGTTTACTAGCTTGTTAAGTCAGCTGGCTATCCAGCTATCCAGCAAAGTAGCTAGTCAGCTAGCTAGTTAAATCAGCTAGCAAATCAGGTCGTTACTTAGCTACCAAGTTGGCTAGCAACTCAGCAATATTGTCAGATAACTAGTTGGCTCGCTCTCTTTCCATCAGGTCAGCTAAATAGTCGGCTCACTAGTCTGCAAACCATTCAGCAAAGTAGTTAGCTCACTTGGCAGCCAACTGGTCAACTAAATTGTTGGCTCACTCTCAGG
>NW_007056090.1:0-359 GCF_000164805.1 Carlito syrichta | reverse complement strand
TGGTGATCGGGAGCAAGCCACCACCATCCAGCCTGGATGATGGAGTGAGATTTTGACTCACAAAAAAATAAAAGGAAAGAAAAGAAGAGTATTCATTTGTGTATCAAATTGGGATCATCATATACAGACAGAGATCATTGGGGAAGGAGGCCGAAGCCTTGGGCATAGATTTCCTGAAAGATGGTGGATGAGGAGACAAGCTGTGGCTTGGGAGCCGAGGTGGGGGACCACTGGAGCCCAGGAGTTTGAGACCAGCCTGGGTCACGTAGTGAGACCTCATCACTCACCAGAACACAAGTATTCGTGTTGTCTTTTGTGGCACCCAGGGTCCCAGCTACATGGGATGCAGTGACCTCCAT
>NW_007056089.1:0-476 GCF_000164805.1 Carlito syrichta | reverse complement strand
TGCCCTTTGTTGTCCCAAGGAACCCAACAGACTTGTAGGTCCACATTCTTGGTTACAACTATCAAGATGACCAGAAGGTTGCTGAGAATCTATAATGACAAATTTTCATATCCAAGAGGCCTGTATCCCTAAAGAATGTGGGGAATTAGAAACCCAGATTCCAGATTAGTCATTATAATGTGGCCATGTAAAATTCTTGGTTGATGACACCCATAACTGTTTTTTTTTCTCAGTAAGACTCCCAGACGTTACCTGGTGATGTGGACGTACAAACTCGTATATACCAATACTCATATGCTCAAAAGGTCAGAAGGGCCCTGAAATCCAAGATTGCTGTATCCCCTTTAAGAATACATTCGAAATATGTGGGAACTCATAATCCCAAGTTACGAATATCAATCTAAAATTCCAGCAGTAGTTTCTGGATTAGAAAGTAAACCTGAAGGCAGAAATTACACTGTAAATGGTGAGAAGAT
>NW_007056088.1:0-393 GCF_000164805.1 Carlito syrichta | reverse complement strand
ATTCAACTAGTTAAGTCAGCTGGCTAGCCAGCTAGCTAGCTACGATGAGAGGTAGCTGACTTAAATAACTGACAACTTTCTATCCAACTGGCTAGCCAGCTGTCTAACTGGTTAAGTCAGCTAGTTGAGTCAGCTTGCTAGCCAGTTGGATAGCAGGTTAGGTCAACTAGCTAAGTCAGCTGGCGACCCAGCTGGCTAGCTAGGTAGCAAGAAAGTTTAGTCAGCTGGCTAGCCAGTTGGATAGAAATTTAAGTCAGTTAGTTAATTCAGCAGACTTCCCATCTAGCTAGCTACATAGCTAGCTAGTTAAGTCAGCTGGTAGCCAGTTGGCTAGCTGGTTAAGTCAGCTATTTAATTCAGCTGGCCAGCCAGCTCTCTAGCTACTTAATTCAG
>NW_007056087.1:0-355 GCF_000164805.1 Carlito syrichta | reverse complement strand
CCCTCTCCCTCTCTTCCTTTTCTTTCCTTCCCTCGTTCCTTCCTTTTTCTCTTCCTTCCTCCTCCCTTCCTTCCTTCCTTCTTTCGTTCATTTGGCAAATGTTTCTTGTGCATTTGCCGCCTTCTAAGTAAGCATTGCTGAAGTTGAAGGAAACTGATATGGTTGGTGCCTTCACAGAGCGTATGGTTTATCAGGATCCTTTAAACTCTTCTTTCCAGAGAATAGTTATCCTTATCCACATTTCTTTCTTTCTTATCCACATTTTTCTCTTCTCCCTCCCTCCTTTCCTTCCTTCCTTCCTTCTTTCATCAGGGTCTCACTCTGTTGCCCAGGCTGAGTGCAGTGGCACAATCGT
>NW_007056086.1:0-394 GCF_000164805.1 Carlito syrichta | reverse complement strand
CAGCTGTGCAGCTGATCCCACCCAGAGACCCAGACGAGCATCCCTAAAAGTGAAAGTGAAGCTACCACCTCTGTCATTCTCCAGGCAGATTTTCATCACCTTGCCCACCTATCAGAGCCTCCACCTCGGTTCCCACGCTGACATTGTTAACCAGGAGACAAAGCCCCCCCCACGCTGAACAGACTGAGACAACTAAGAGTCACAGACCTCCCAGGCAGCAGGCAAGCTGCCTACAACAAAAACAAAGGGGAGAGGCTGGAGATCAGAGCTCAAGTGACTTTAGCACTAAGGAAAGATTACAGAACTAGTCTGATCTCTTATTTTGACCTTTTGGTTTATCATTCTGACTGTATGTTTTGCTCACTATTGTTTGCTTTCTAACTTACACTATCTG
>NW_007056085.1:0-360 GCF_000164805.1 Carlito syrichta | reverse complement strand
ATATCAGTGATACTGGCCTCATAGAATGAGTTAGAGAAGATTCACATATCTTCAATCTTGTGGAATGGCATTAGTAAAATTCACACCAGTTTTTTTTTTTTAAGTTCTTGCAGAATTCAACTGTGAGTCCATCGGGTCCTGGACTTTTTTGGGTTGTTGTTGGGAGACATCTAATTACTGTTTCACTCTCACTACTGTCATTGTGTTTCAATCTCACTACTGTTATTGGTTGTTGTTATTGGTCTGTTCAGGATTTCTTTTCCTTCCTGATTCAAGGTTGGGAGGGTTGTTCTATTAATCTTGTATTTTTTAATTTCAATTTCATTTAGTTCTGCTCTGATTTTTGTTATTTCTTTTCTT
>NW_007056084.1:0-359 GCF_000164805.1 Carlito syrichta | reverse complement strand
TGGCTGTGAGCATGCCACTGCACCCCAACCTGGGTGATAGAGTGAGACTCCGACTCAAAAAACAAAACAAAAACCAAAAAAACCCCACAAAAACTAGCAAAGACAGCAGGTGGCTAACTGAATTTGTTTCTTTTTCCTCCCTCTGTTGTATATAGAAGATTCTTTTGGAGATTGCCAATTAAGAGGCTCATGTTAGGCTAGGCTAGGTGGCTCAGGCTGTAATCCCAGCACTTTGAAAGGCTGAGGTGTGTGGATTGCCTGAGAACACCAGTTAGAGACAAGTCCGGGCAACTTGGCAAGACCTTGTCTCTACAAAAAAAAAAAAACCAGCCAGCGTGGTAGCGTGCGCCTGTAGTTCC
>NW_007056083.1:0-448 GCF_000164805.1 Carlito syrichta | reverse complement strand
GTCTGCCGCTTCTGGCTGTTGGAGGCAGAGTTGGCCCGGGCATCCTTGGTCCTGTCTCCCGTGCGTGTTCACGTGCCTTTCAATGGACTGCAAACGCAGCAGGAGGGAGGTTGCGGCACAGGCTGTGCGTCTCTGCCAACTGTTCTCCAAAGTGCTGGTCCCCATTGGCGTCACCGTGAAGAGTAGTAGGTGAGAGTTCCTGCCGCTCAGTCTTCACCAGCACTTGCTGTTTGGGTATTTTCCGTTGTTCTCAGTCTTGTGGATGTGCAATGGCATCTCATAGTTGCTTCAGTTTGCTTTCTGCTTACTAATGACTTGAAGACTCTTGTATTGTCTCCTTGGTGAAGTACCCAGCTGGGTTTTTTGCTCGTTTTCTATTCAGTTGTCTTTTTCTCATTCCTTTGTAGGAGTTTTTGTGTTTGTTTCTGACTTCTTTGTTCTTCATATG
>NW_007056082.1:0-494 GCF_000164805.1 Carlito syrichta | reverse complement strand
GAATGGAATGGAACTGAATAGAGAGGAATGGAATAGAATGAAATGGAAGGGACAGGAAAGAAGAAGAATGTAATGGATTGGAGACGAATGGAATGGAATGGACAGGAATGGAATGTAATGGAATGGTTGGAAATGGAATGGAATGGAGGAGAATGAAAGGGAGAGGTATGGAATGGAATGGAGATCAATTAATTGGAATTTGATTGGAATGGATTTGAGTGGAGAGGAATGGAAGGGAATGCAGTGGAATGGAATGGAATGAAAAGGAGAGGAAAGGAATGGAGGTGAATGGAATGGAACGGAAAGAAATGGAATGGAGAGAAATTGAGTGGAGTGGAATGGAGTGTAACGCAGAAGAATGGAATGGAGAGGCATGGAGTGACTACCAATGGAATGCAGGGGAATGGAATGGAATGGAGAGAAATTGAATGGCATGGAATGGAGTGGAAGGAAATGTAGAGGAATGGGATGGAATGGAATGGAATGGATTGGAG
>NW_007056081.1:0-404 GCF_000164805.1 Carlito syrichta | reverse complement strand
GTGAATGGCGAGATGTTGGGTCAGTCCACGTGAACGTGAAGATGTTTTGTGAGTCCGCTGTCAGAGGGACGGTGAAGAACGCTTCTTTAAGGTCGAGGACTGAAAAGTGAGTGGCAGTTGGGGGAATTGAGAATAGAATGGTATAAGGATTGGGGACTAGCAGGTGAATGGGGATGACAGCCACATTAATGAGTCTTAGATCTTGTACTAAGCAGTAAGTGACATCTGGTTTTCATACCACTAAAATGGGAGTGTTAAATGGGGAGTTGGTAGGGCGCAGATACTCCTTCTGTAATAAAGAATTGATGACAGGTTGAAGTCCCAGGAGGCTGGAGGTAGGAAGAGAGTATTGCGGTTGGTTGGAGTAGGCAGAGGGGTTTTTGAGCTGAATGTGAACTGGGGGG
>NW_007056080.1:0-439 GCF_000164805.1 Carlito syrichta | reverse complement strand
GCTTTTGAGTCTCAGCCTCAGGCAAGTGCTGGCAGCAGCTGAAACTCCTGTGCTACACAGAGATATGACAGGCTCTCCTCCGTAAGTACTGCTTGTTCTGATTTCGGAGGTCTTCATTTATCTCCGCAGGGGTACAATTCAGGGTTAGGCATACAAATGTTCATTATTCATTATGCAGGTAACTCTATGATGAAGCATGCACCCCTCCCCCAGTTTCTCACTACTGCCAATCCCCCCCCCACACACACTTACCCCTGGTAATTTTCCATTACTGCAAGTCTCTTACAGTATTATCATAGTTATTCAAGTTCCACTTATGAGTGAGAACTTGTGATACTCAGTTGTTTCTGTGATAGATCACTCAGTATTATAATCTCTGAGTCCATCCAAGTTGCTGCAGAGTTCATAATTTTGTCCTTCTTTATGGCTGCATAATATT
>NW_007056079.1:0-424 GCF_000164805.1 Carlito syrichta | reverse complement strand
AACTAGATGACTTAATTAGCTAGACAGCTGACTAGCCAGCTGACTTTGCTAGCTTGCTACCTAGCTAGTCAACTGGCTAATGAGCTGACTTAACTAGCTGACAACCTGCTAGTCAGCTGGCAAGTCTGCTGACTTAATTAGCTAGTTTCCTAGCTAGCAGGCTGTGTAGCCAGCTGACTTAACTAGCTGATGCAACCAGCTAGCCAGCTGGCTAGCCAGCCTACTTAACTAGCTAGCTACCCAAGTACCCAGCTGGCAGCCACATGACTTAAATAGCTGTCTTAAACAGCTAGCTAACTGGCTAGCCAGGTGACTCAACTAGATGACTTAACAAGTTATTCAGGTAGCTAGCCCATTGACTTAACTAGTTCTCTACCTATCTAGCCAGCTGGCTAGCCACCTGACTCATCTAGCTGACTTAACT
>NW_007056078.1:0-399 GCF_000164805.1 Carlito syrichta | reverse complement strand
ATCAAAAATTATCTGGGTGTGGTAGCGCGCGCCTGTAGTTCCGGCTACTTGGAAGGCTGAGGCGGAAGGATCGCGGGAGCACAGGAGGTCGAGGCTGCAGTGACCGGGAGCGGCCACTGCACTCCAGTCTGGTTGAAAGTGAGACTCCAACTCAAAAAAAAAAAAAATCTGTAAGTTTTCTATGTCAAATATAAAAGAGATTTTCTAAACCGTTTTAGATATTATCTGTTTTTACTTGTTTCTGTATAAATGAATGGGTAATGTTTTTTGTTTTGTTTTGTTTTGTGAAAGCCTGTCTATTTTAGCAGTAACTCAAGACTTTTTTTTCTTTTCTTGTTTTAACAGTGTATCCTACTCAGTCCATGTATCTGAAGATTACCCAGGTATGCTTTTCTTCTT
>NW_007056077.1:0-363 GCF_000164805.1 Carlito syrichta | reverse complement strand
AGCTAGTTAGCTGGGTAGAGAGCTTAAGTCAGCTGTCTAGCAAACTGACTAACTAGTTACATCAGGTAGTTGAGTCAGCCAGCTACTCAGATGGCTAGCTAGTTAAGTCAACTAGTTAAGTCATCTGGCTTGCCAGATGGCTAGCTAGGTAGTAAGCTAATTAAGTCAGCTGGCTTGCCAGCTGGCTAGCTAGTTGAGTCAGGTAGTTATTCAGCTGGCTTCTCAGTTGTCTAGCTAGGTAGCTAGCTAGTTTAGTCAGCTGTCTAGCCAGCTGGTTAGATGGTTAAGTCATTTAGTTAATTTAGCTGGCCAGCCACCTTCCTAGCTGGCTAGCTAGATTGCTAGCTAGATAAGTCAGCTAGT
>NW_007056076.1:0-363 GCF_000164805.1 Carlito syrichta | reverse complement strand
TACATACTTTGAAATTTTATTTATTGGGATAAAATTGCCTCAAGGAGTTTTTTTTTTTAGGAAAAGTTAAAATAGATAGAATACATTACTGATGACTAACTTGGGAAAAGTCACTAATTATATCTTAATAGAGTCACTTATTGCACTATAATCTAGAAAAGAAATTTATTACTCCCCAAAACAGGTTTTTTGTAGTGTCTGTTTTCTTAATACCCATTCAAAAATCAGATCTCATTTATAATAACCCTTTTGTAGAATCATAAACAATGGCTATGAAGACTTAAGCTATTCTACAAAACAAGACCCTACAAGTAAATTAAAACCCCAAGGAAACAAAACCAGTTATTCTAATACCCAAAATAG
>NW_007056075.1:0-477 GCF_000164805.1 Carlito syrichta | reverse complement strand
TAGGTACTGCTTTTGTATATAATAGGGGTTTAAGCTATTTTACTACCATTCTAATCCATGCGGTAGATACTTAGTTTTAAGTCACATAACCTTTTTAACATAGAAACAAGTGTCTTTCCATTCACCTGCTTGGAGGAAATAAATTTATTTAAAGATCTATCTTAGGTTAACAAACTGAATCTTCACAATTTGTAAGAAAAATATGTCCCATACAAATTGCATTTGCTTTGGCAGCAATTTATTTTGGGTTCTACTGTTTAAAATGTGGTCATTAGTTTTCTTAGTCATTATAGTTATTTTGTGAAAGAAAATGAACTCTTTTAGAAAGAGAGACTAAAATGGAAACAGCAGAGAAATTGGTGATACAATTATGATTATAATCCATATTAGAAGAAAGAAGGAAAATGAATCATTGAAGAAGTTATGGTCAGGATACAAAAGGGACAAGTATAACATTGTACTGTAAGGAAAGGAAAG
>NW_007056074.1:0-1285 GCF_000164805.1 Carlito syrichta | reverse complement strand
CATTTCCATTCCATTCTTCTCCATTCCTCTCCATTCCATTCCTGTCCATTCTTCTCCATTCCTGTCAATTCCAATCGATTCCTTTCCTCTCCTTTCGATTCCTTTCCATTCCATTCCATTCCCATCTTGCTTATTCAATTCCATTCCATTCCAACCCTGTTAATTCAATTGAATTTCATTCAATTCCATTACATTCCCCTCCATTTCACTAAATTCCATTCCTCACAACTCCATTCCATTCCATTCCCTCCCAATCCTCTCCTTTCCATTGTTCTCTCTTCCTTTCCAGTAAATTATTTCCTCGCCATTCCATTCCATTCCATTGCATAACTCTCCACCCCATTCCTTTCCTCTCCATTCCTTTCCATTACACTCCATTAAATTCCACTCTACTATATTCCATTGCATTCCTTTCCATTCCATTCATCTCCATTCCATTCCACTACTAATCATTTTTTCATTACTCTCTATTCCATTTCATTCCATTTTATTCCATTCTTTTCCATTCCATTCCATTCCTTTACGTTCTAATCTATTCCATTCCTCTCCATATCATTCCATTCTATTCCAATCTATTCCATTCCTTTCCATGGCTCTCCATTCATTTTCATTCCATTCCTCTCCATTACTCTCCATTCCATTCCTCTCCGTTCTTCTCCATTCCATTCAATTCAATTCCATTTCATTCCCCTCCTTTCAATACCATTCCATTTCATTCCATTCCATTCCATTCCAATTCTCTCCTCTCTTTCCATTTGCATTACCTTCCATTCGATTCCATTCCATTCCAACCCTCTCAACTCAATTGAATTTCATTCAATTCCATTACATTCACCTCCATTCCATTCCATTCCAACTTCACAACTACGTTTCATTCCATTCATTTCCATTCCATTGCATTCCATTCCATTGTTCTCTCTTCCTTTCCATAAATTCTTTCCTCTCCATTCCATTCCATTCCATTGTATAACTCTCCACTCCATTCCTTTACTTTCCAATCCATTCCATTCCACTTCATTAAATTCCACTCTACTATATTCCATTCCTTTCCATTCCATACCTTTCAGTTGCATTGCATTCCATTCATCTCCATTCCATTCCATTCAATTCCACTCCAGTCCATTCCATTCCTCTCCATTCCTTTCCATTTCTCTCCATTCCTTTCCATCCCATTCCTCTCCATTTCAGTCCATTCCCTTCCTTGGCATTCCATTCCATTCAGTTTGATTCGATTCCATTCCATTCCATTCCTCTTCATTCAATTCCCCTCCATTTCATTCCTCTC
>NW_007056073.1:0-394 GCF_000164805.1 Carlito syrichta | reverse complement strand
TGATTGCATTATTTCTACATTCAGCCTGAGGACATCCTACTTTGTTAGATTACTTCTACAGAAAGATAATCTCATCTGTTTTGTATTGAATTCACTTGCTTAAATTTTAAAATTATGATGGGATCACCTAACTAACCTATTCATGTATCAACTATTTGTTATGTATATATATGAAAAAATTGGCAAAAGTAAGGATTACCCATATCCCCAGTATTCCAACTCAACCACATGCAAAACACATAAGGACTTATTTTGTATACTCTTACAGTTTCCCCTCAATAAATAAATTAAAAAAAAAAATCTTACCTGCCGGACTCGGTGGCTCAGCCTGTAATCCCGCGCCTTTGGGAGGCTGAGGTGAGTGGATTGCCTGAGCCCGCGGGTTTGAGACCCA
>NW_007056072.1:0-389 GCF_000164805.1 Carlito syrichta | reverse complement strand
TATTTAAGTCAGCTGGCTAGACAGCTGGCTAGCTAGATAAGTCACCTCATTAATTCAGTTCGATAGCCAACTGGCTAGCTATGTAGCAAGCTACTTAATTCAACTGGCTGGAAAGCAGGTCAACTAGTTAACAGAGCTAGTTAAATCAGTTGACTAGCCAGCTGACTAGCTAGTAGTGACCTAGTTAAGTCATTTGGCAGGCCAAATGGGTAGCTAATTAAGTCAGCTTGTCAAATTTGCTGGCTATCCAGATGGCGAGAGAGGTAGAGAGCTAATTTAGTCAGCTGTCTAGCAAGCTGGATATCAAGTTAAGTTTAGGCACCTGGCCAGCCAACTGCCTAGCTCGTTTATCAAGTAGTTAATTCAGCCTGCTTACCAGCTTCCTAGAT
>NW_007056071.1:0-364 GCF_000164805.1 Carlito syrichta | reverse complement strand
TAAATATTTCTTCAATTTTTGACTCTAAAGTGTGTCAGAGCATTTAGATAACACCATTTTAAAAAAAAAGGCTTATTTTGTGTTTGTGTTTGTGGGTGGTTTTTTGTTTGGTTTTTTGTTTGTTTGTTTGTAGTTAACTGTATTCACTTTAACTCATCACATTAGGTCCTTTAAGATTATTTACCCCTGAACTCTATTTGAAAATGTATTTATTATTCTAACTTGCAATTGCAATTCTCTAATCAAGAAACAGAACTCTTTCCTTTTACTATTTTTAAAAAATTAAATGTATGTTTAATTGTGCTTTTTTCCGGTAACCTCTCAGCACTCATTTATATAGCATAGCATGCAATTTTATACATTG
>NW_007056070.1:0-364 GCF_000164805.1 Carlito syrichta | reverse complement strand
CTGACTTAACAAGCTGGCTAACTAGTTAGCCTGATGAATTTACTAGCTGAAATAACTAGACAGCTATCTAGCTAGATATCTTGCTAGAAGCCAACTTAACTAGCTGATTTAACAAACTAGCTAGATGACATCACTAGCTAGCTACCTAGCTAGCCCGCTGACTAAACTAGATGAAATAACTAGCTAGCCTGCTGTCTAGCCATCTGAATTAACTAGATTTTTAACTAGCTAGGGAGGTGGCTAGCCAACTTACTTAACAGCGTAACTTAACTAGCTATCCTGCTGGTTAGCCACCTGACATAATTAGTTGATTAACTAGC
Source organism: Carlito syrichta (assembly GCF_000164805.1). NCBI lineage: Eukaryota > Metazoa > Chordata > Mammalia > Primates > Tarsiidae > Carlito > Carlito syrichta. The sequence goes on along the minus strand of NW_007056070.1, from coordinate 44 downwards.
TAGGTAGCTCGAAGTCAGGTGACTAAACTAGCTGACTTAACTAG
>NW_007056069.1:0-471 GCF_000164805.1 Carlito syrichta | reverse complement strand
GTTAGTTAGGTAGCTAGCTAGTTAGCTAACAATTTACGTCAGCTAGCTAGCTAGGTAGCCAGGTAGATAGCTAAGTACTTAAGTCAGCTGGCTAGCTAGGTAGCTAGCTAGTTAAGTCAGCAAGTTAAGTCAGCTAGCTATTTAGTAAGCCAACTAGTTAAGTCAGCTCACTAGCCAGATAGCTAGCCAGGTAGGTAGCGAGATATGTCAGCTGACTAGCTAGTTAAGTCAGCAGGCTAGCCAGTGAGATATCTATGTAGATAGGTAGTTAATTCTGCTGGTTATCAACCTAGCTAGCTCACTAAGTCAGCTAGTTAAGTCAGCTGGCTAGCCAGATAGCTATGTAGGTATTTAACTAAGTCAGCTGGCTTGCCAGTTGCCTTACTAGTTAAGTCAGCTAATTAAGTCAGCTGGCTAACCCACTGGCTAGGAAGGTAGCTAGATCATTAAGCCATCTGGCTAGCCAGCTGG
>NW_007056068.1:1428-2427 GCF_000164805.1 Carlito syrichta | reverse complement strand
CTGGCTACCTGCTGGCTAGCTGGTTAAGTCAACAAGTTAAGTCAGCTGACTAGCCAGATGGTTAGCTAGGTAGCAAGCTAGTTTAAGTCACCTGGCTAGGCAACTGGCTGGTTGGTTAAGTCAGGTAATTATCTCAGCTGGCTTCCAGGCTGGCTATCTAGGTAGCTAGCTAATTTAGTCAGCTGGCTAGCCACTGGTTAGTAGGTTAATACAGCTAGTTAATTCAGCTGTCCAGCCAGCTGATTAGCTAGGTTGCTAGCTAGTTAAGTCAGCTAGCTAAATCAGCTGTCAAACAAGGTAGCAATTTATTTAAGTCAGCTAGTTAAGTCAGCTGGCTAGCTATCTAAGTCAGTTAGTTAAGCAGCTATCTAATTAAGTCAGTTGGCTAGTCATCTGGCTAGCTAGTTAAGTTACCTAGTTAAGTCAGTTGGCTAGCCAGCTCACTACCTAGCTAAAAAGCTAGTTAACTCAGATGAGTAGACAGCTGGGTAGCTAGTTATTTCAGCTAGTTAAGTGAGCTGGCTGGCACGGTAACTATTTAAGTCAGCTTGTTATGTCAGCTAACTGGCTAGTTAAGTCAGCTAGTTAAGTCGGCTAGCTAGCTAGACCTCTTGATAGATAGCTAGCTATTTATTTCAGGTCAGGTAGTAAAGTTAGCTCACTATCTAGGTAGCTAGCTAGTTTAGTCAGCTAATTAAGTCAACTGGCTATCTAGTTAAGTCAGTTAATTCTGTCAGCTGGCTAGTTAGTTGCCTAGGTGTGTAGCCAACTAGTTGATTCAGCTGGCTAGCCAGCTGGCTAGCTAGTTAAGTCACCTAGTTAAGTAAGCTCACAAGGCAGCTGGATAGCTAGGTAGCTAGGTACTTAAGTCAGCTGGTATGCCAGCAGATACATAGGTAGCTAGCTAATTAAGTCAGCTGACCAGCCAGCTGGCTATCCACTGATGTCAGCTAGTTAAGTCAGCTGAATAGCCAGCTGGATAATGAGTAAGACACGTAG
>NW_007056068.1:0-501 GCF_000164805.1 Carlito syrichta | reverse complement strand
CTGCTAGTTTATTTAAGTGGATATCCATGTGTCTAGCTAGGTAGCTAGATAGTTAAGCTGACTGGCTTGCTGAATGACTATCTAGTTAAGTCAGCTAGTTAAGTCAGCTAGATAGCCGGCTGGCTAGCTAGGTAGCTGGCAAGATAAGACGACTGGTTATCAGGCTGGTCAGGTAGATTTCCAGCTAGTTAAGATGGCTGCTAGCCGGCTGACCAGCAGGGTGGCTGACTAGTTAAGGCGGCTGGCATTCCGACTGTCCAGTCATCCAGTGACTATTTTAGCCCACTGGCTATCCAGTTGGTCAGACCGCTAGCTAGCTATCCGGCAGCCTAGCCAGCTAGCCAGCCAGGTAGCTAGCTAGTTAAGCAGCTGGCTAGCCCTCTAGCCATACAGGTAGCTAGTTTTTAAGTCAGCTGGCTGGCCAGCTAGCCAGCTTACTAGCTAGTTAGCTAGTTAAGTCAACTATCTGACCAGTTAGCTAGTTAAGTGAGCTAGCAAGTC
>NW_007056067.1:0-367 GCF_000164805.1 Carlito syrichta | reverse complement strand
AGGCAGCTGGCTAGCCAGCTGACTCAACTAGATGACTTAACTTGTTAGCCAGCTGGCTAGACAGCTGACTTAACTAGCTGACATCACTAGCTAGCCAGCTGGTTGGCCAAGTGACTTAACTAGCTACCTACCTATGAATCATGCTGACTTGCTAGCTGACTTAACTAGCTGACTTAACTAAGTGACTCAACTAGCTAGGCAGCTGACAACTTGCTGAGCTGACTAGGTAGCTACCTTGCTAGCCAGTTGACATAACTAGCAGAATTAACTAGCTACAAACCTAGCTAGCTGTCATATAGCTAGTTAACTGACTTAACTAGCTAGTTGGCAGATATATCTAGCTGACTTAACTAGCTAGCTTCAAGCT
>NW_007056066.1:0-389 GCF_000164805.1 Carlito syrichta | reverse complement strand
TAAGTCAGCTAGCTAAGTAGTTAAGTCACCTAGCTAAGTAAGCTAGTTAAGTCATCTTGCCAATTTACTCAGCTGGTTAAGACAGCTAGATAGGTAGTTAGCTAATGGGTTAATTCAGCAGGTAGATTCAAGTAGTTAGTTAGTCAACTAATAGGTTAAATCAGCTGATTGAGTCAGCTAGCTAGCTAGGTAGCAAATGGGTTGAGTAAGCTGCTGGAGTAGGCTAGCTAGAAAATTAGCTAACGAGTTAACTCAGCTGGATGAGTCAGCTAGCTAGTTAGTTAGCTAAAGAGTTAAGTCAGCTGGATGAGTCAGCTAGCTAGCTCATTAACTAATGAGTTAAGTCAGATGATTAAGTCAGCTAGCTAGCACGTTAGATAACGAGTAAG
>NW_007056065.1:0-427 GCF_000164805.1 Carlito syrichta | reverse complement strand
CAGGCGGGTCTCGAACCCGCGGGCTCAGGCAATTCACTCACCTCAGCCTCCCAAAGGCGCGGGATTATAGGCTGAGCCACCGAGCCCGGCTAAACTTAGTCTTTCAAATGTATGCTCCTAATGGCAGGGACTGGGTCTTCTCTGGATCTTCCCATGTTTGTGTTTAGAATGTATACAAAGTCTGAAATTTGATATCACCCCAAAATTCATATGTCAAAGCCTAACCTCCATTGCAGTAGTATTAAGAGGTGGGAGATTTGGGAAGTGATTAAGTCATGAGGATTCCACTCTTAGGAATAGGCTTAGTGCCCTTATAACAGAGATTGAAAGGGACTGCTTACCCCTTTTTCCATTTGAGGACACAGCTGCAAGACACCATCTATTAAGCAGAGGGCGAGCCTTCACCAGACACTGAATCTGCTGGTGC
>NW_007056064.1:0-369 GCF_000164805.1 Carlito syrichta | reverse complement strand
TCAAGAATGTGGAGATGGGAACAAGATGGCGATGTCTTAGGTGAACTTGTGAGATTCTCCAGACATGAGTTCCCAAAAAGACTCTTATTCTCTTCCCCCATCCCCTAGCCCACCACCATCCACGCTGGTGTGAGGCCCAGGGACCTTTGGTCCCATGCAGGGCCAGATATTGTGGTCCCCTGCTGCTGCTGTTCCACTGCCTGCATGGGAGTCTCGGGTCCAGCCCCCTCCCAGCTCCCTCCCTGGCTACATCATCTCCAGCCCGGCACCTGGCACCAAGCCGCCGGTCACTCAGGGAGGCTCTGGGCACCTGTCCCTCAGAGACACTGGTCCCATTCCTGGCTGAAGTACCCTGTGGGGGGCCCAGGG
>NW_007056063.1:0-370 GCF_000164805.1 Carlito syrichta | reverse complement strand
CTACACAGAGGGTTGATTTTAAGTCCTAAGCTCCCCCTCAAAAGTATCTAAGTTTTCAAACTGGGTTGCTATTCTCTTGAATTCTCCTGAAAAAATATGCCTGAATTTTTACCTAATGAAGAAAAATGGTTTATATGACTGTCAGGGGAACAGAATAGTAAAAAACCAAACAAACCACGCTTTCGTCATAATGTGATGCTTCCGTTTGTAAAGAATTAACGAAGACACTACTGAATTTGCTGCTCTACTTCCTAATAACAGAACATCTGTGGGCAGCTATTCAAGAGACTCAGTTCCTCTAAACTGAGCTCCTGTTTCTTTTTTCTTTTTTTTTTTTTGAGTTGGGGTCTCACTCTGTCGCCCAGACTGG
>NW_007056062.1:0-382 GCF_000164805.1 Carlito syrichta | reverse complement strand
CGAGAGTAATGGAATGAAGAGGAATGGATTGCAATGGAACGGAGAGGTATGGATTGGGGAGTATTGGAGTGAAATGGGGAGTAATGAAATGGAAAGGAATGGAGAAGAATGGAATGGAGAGTATTTGAATGCAATGTAATGCACAGCAATGAATAATAAAGAATGGAATGGTACGGAATGGAATGGAGAGGAAGGAAATGCAATGGAATGGAATGGAAAGGAAGGGAGAGGAAATGAGAGGAATAGAATGGGGTGGAATGCAATGGAATGGAGGAGAATGGAAAAGACAGGAATGGATTATAATTGAATGTAATGGAATGTCGAGGAATGAAAAGGGTGGAATGGAATGGAATTGACAGGAATGGAATGGTGAGGAAGGAAA
>NW_007056061.1:0-507 GCF_000164805.1 Carlito syrichta | reverse complement strand
GCAGCAGGGGAGCAGCCAAGCACCCTGCTGAGTGAAACAGATGAAGAGGGTGAGGGCGGGGACTTGGGGTTCCTGGCTTGTTTGTCCTGTGATCCCTGAGCTTTCCAAATCCCTGCCCAACCCTCACCCTAGCCCTGGGAAACAGACCAATGCCAGGACTTGCCCAGAGGTGGTGAATTTAATCTCTGGGTAGGGAAGCCTGCTAGCGGGTGTCCTGTCCCCTGTGATTCTTATCATAAGCAGGTGTGAGAAACCCACTGCAAGGATGTGTTTATTTAAGTCCTGTTAACTTATCATTGTGGCATCTATAAAATGGATCCAGCACCAGGGCCGCCCCTGTCCCCAGGGCGTGAGAGTGATGGTGAGATCATGGTAAGCCTCAGAGAGGCACTGTCCCCAGTGATGCAGCCCCATCTCCCTCTCACCTTCCTTGGTCTCCAGACCACACGGGCTTCTTTGAGGATAGCGCAGGAGCTGTGCAAAGGATTGGAGGTGTCATGTCTGGGG
>NW_007056060.1:0-372 GCF_000164805.1 Carlito syrichta | reverse complement strand
CTCCAATTTACATGAAGAAACTGAGGCTCAGAAAGATAAAATGGCTGACTCAAGGTGCCATAGACAAGGAGTGGCCGAGTGAGATTAAATGGCTGCAAATTCTACCTGTCCCCTATACTACCCAGTTACTGTCAGCAGGACAGCACGGCCGCCGGGAGGAACACCTTTCCAACTGAAATGCAGGAAATGCCACAGGTGCATTCTCGGCATGGCAGAGGTGGCGGGGAACAGAGCAAGGGCGGTCACGGCGTTCTTGGAACTGTCCCAGGAGTGCCCTGCACGGAGAGGCCACAGTGGCCTCGGGACATGAGCAAACGGTGGCTCGTTTCCCTGCTGTGGGCCTCGGTTTCCCCATCTGTTCTCGGTGCTGCT
>NW_007056059.1:0-689 GCF_000164805.1 Carlito syrichta | reverse complement strand
AGGGTAATTAATTAGATAGTGAGCTGGTTAGCCAGCTGACTTAACTAGTTGATTAATGAGCTAGGCAGCTGGCCAGCCAGTTGTCTAAATTAGCTGGCATTACTTTTAATCCAGCTGACTAGCAGGCTATCTCTTAGCCATTTTGGATAGCCAGCTTTCTTAACTAGCTGACTTTATTTCCTAGCCAGCCAGATAGCCAACTGACTTAACTAGGTCACTACCTAGCTAGCCAGCTGGCTAGCCAACTGACTTATCTAGCTGTTTTAACTATTGACCTGTTTTCTAGCCAGTTGAATTAACAAGCTTGGTATATAGCTAGTCAGCTGGCTATCCTGCTGAATTAGCAAGGTGACATCTTGCTAGCAAGCTGTCTAGAGAGCTGACATAACTTGCAAGCTACCTACCTAGCCAGCTGGATAGTCAGCTGACTTAACTTGGTCACTTAACTATCGAGCCAGCTGGCTAGACAGCTGACATAACTAGCTAGCTACCTAGCTAACATGCTGTCTTACCAGCTGACTTAACTAGCTGAATTAACTAGCTAGTCAGCTGGCTAACTAGATGAATTCTTTACCCAACTACTTTGATAGCCAGCATGCGAGCCAGCTGACTTAACTAGCTGACTTAACGAAGTAGCCAGCTGGCTAGCCAGCAGACTTAACTAGTTACCTACCTAGCTAGACAGGTGA
>NW_007056058.1:0-372 GCF_000164805.1 Carlito syrichta | reverse complement strand
CACTCCATTCAATTCCACTCCACTCCACTCCATACCATTGCACTCTATTCTATGCCATTCAGTTCTTTTCCATTTCTTTACATTCCTCTCCATTCCATTCCATTATTCTCCATTCATTTCTATTGTATTCCATTCCTCTCCATTCCATTCCATTCCGTTCCATTCCTTTCCATTTCATTCCAATAGTCTCCTTTCCATTCTATTCCGTACCATTAGAATCTATTCCAGTCCTCTCCAGTCCATTCGAGTTCATTACATTCCATTTCTTTCCATGGTATTCCACTCCATTGCTTTTCATTCTATTTCATTCCATTCCATTTTATTCCACTCCAGTCCATTGATTTTACTCCATTTCATTCCATTCCACTCCAT
>NW_007056057.1:0-378 GCF_000164805.1 Carlito syrichta | reverse complement strand
CTCCTAAACCCAATGGGTCGAGGCTGCAGTGGCCGTGAGCGTGACACTGCACTCTAGCCTATGTGACAGAGTGAGACTTCAACTCAAAAAAGAAAAAAATAAAAGAAGGGTAATTCCTAAAGACCCAGCCCCTGCCCATTCCTCACCACTGAACTGTCCTAGACTTGAAGGCCAGACTTGAACATTCTTCGCCATCGAAGTCCTAAGCCTACCCTGGTGTCAAATCCATTCATTCTCTAAAGCAATCAAACCAGAAAGAATGAGAACCGGAAACTTCAAATTCTCAGGCCTCATGTCCATCAAGATCTGAAGATAAGCCGGGCTCCGTGGCTCAGCCTGTAATCCCGCGCCTTTGGGAGGCTGAGGTGAGTGGATTGC
>NW_007056056.1:0-374 GCF_000164805.1 Carlito syrichta | reverse complement strand
TCACTGTCTAGCTGACTACCTAGCTGACTTAACTAGCTAGCTGACTACCAAGTTGACTAGCTATCTGACTTAACTAGCTAGCTGAATAGTTAGCTTACTTGCTAGTTGACTTAACTAGCTAGCTGGCTAGGTAGTTGATATAACTAGCTGACTAGCTAGGTAGCTGGCTAGCTGGCTAGCTAGTTGACATAACTAGCTGACTAGCTAGTAGGCTGGAGAGCTGGCTAAGCAGCTGATTTAACTAGCTAGCTACCTTGCTGGCCAGATGGCTAGCCAGCTGGCTTAACTAGGTAGCAACCTGGCTGGCTATCCAACTAGGCAGCTGCCTAACTAGCTAGTGGGCTGGCCAGCTGGTTAGCCAGTTGGCTTAAATC
>NW_007056055.1:0-442 GCF_000164805.1 Carlito syrichta | reverse complement strand
CCTGCTTCTCTTTAAACTCAAAGTGTGACATCAGCATCCTCTGTCTACCCAGCAGTTTCCACTCAACTGTAGGGTCAACCCAGCTTTCCTGGATGCTGCTGGGCAGCTAGCAATGGGCAGAGACTGCTCTCCACCATGCCCCACCCTCAGCACAGGCCTGACTGCTCTTTAACTAATTAGCTCTTTGGGGAGTCATGTCTTATTCATTCTCCTAAAAAAAGAAATCTCAGGCCAGGCATGGTGACTCACACCTATAATCACCTTGGGAGGCCAGGGTAAGAGTATTGCCTGAGCCCATGTGTTGGAGACCAGCTTGGGCAACTAGGTGAGACCTCATCTCTACAATAAATCAAAAAATTAGCCAGGTGTGGTGGTGCACACCTGCAGTTCCAGCTACTACTTGGAAGGTTGAGGCGGAAGGATCGTCTGAACCAGTGGTTTG
>NW_007056054.1:0-410 GCF_000164805.1 Carlito syrichta | reverse complement strand
ACCTCGTTAAGTCACTTGGCTAGCCTGCTCGCTTGCTAGTCAAAAACCTATTCAATTCAGATGGTTAGACAGCTTGCTAGCTAGATATTTCAACTATTTAAGTCAGCTGGCTAGCCAGCTGGCTAGCTTCTTAAGTCAGGTAATTAATTCAGCTGGCTTCCCAACTGGGTAGCTAGGTAGCTAGCTACTGTAGTCAGTTGGCTAACCAGCTTGTTATCTAGTTCAGTCAGCTGGTTAATTCAGGTGGCCAACCAGCTGGCTAGCTAGTAAAGTCAGTTAGTTAAGTCAGCTGGCTGGCCAGCTTTCTAGCTGTTTAAATCAGCTGGTTAAGTCAGCTGGGCAGCCATCTTGCAAGTTAGGATGCTAGCTAGTTAAGTCAGCTAGTTAAAACATCTGGCTAGCTAGGTAGC
>NW_007056053.1:1757-3463 GCF_000164805.1 Carlito syrichta | reverse complement strand
GACTTATCTAGCATGCCAGCTGGCTAGCCAGGTGACTTAACTAGCTACATACCCAGCTAGGTAGCTGGCTACCCAGGTGACTTAACTAGCTGACTTAAATACCTAGCCAGCTGACTTAACTAGTTAGCTACCTACATAACCAGCTGACATTAATAGCTGAAATAATTAGCTTTCTACATAGCTATCTATCTATCTAGCTAGCTGACTTAACTAGCTGACTTAACTAGCTAGCTGACATAACCAGCTGACAACTAGCTAGATACCTAGCTCCCCAGCTGACTTAACTAGCTGAAATAACTAGATAGCCAGCTGTCTAGCCATCTGACTTGACTAGCTTTTTAATTAGCTAGCAAACTGGCTGGCCAACTGACTTAATGAGGTGACTTAACTAGCTAGTCAGCTGGTTTTCAGGAGATTTAACTAGGTGCTTAATGAGCTAGGCAGCTGGCCAGCCATGTGACTAGACTAGCTGACTTATCTAGTTAACCAGCTGGCTAGCCAGCTGACTTAACTAGCTCTCTACCTCTAGCTATCTGGATGGCCTGATGACTTGACTAGCTGACTTAATTTGCTGTACAGCTGGCTAGCCAACAGACTTAACTAGGTCACTAACTAGCTAGCCAGCTGGCAAGTCAGCTGAATTAACTAGCTGTCTTAAATAACTGGCCTGGTTTCTAGTCAGTTGAATTAACTAGCTTGCTACTTAGTCAGCCAACTGGCTATCCAGGTGAATTAACTGGTGTATTATCTAGCTAGCCAGTTGTCTAGCCAGTTGAATTAACTAGCTAGCTACTTAGCTAGCCAGCTGACATAAATAGTTATCTAACTAGCTAGCTACATAGCTAGCCAGCTGATTTAAAGTGTTAGCTAACTAGCTAGTTACCTAGCTAAGAAGTTGACATAAATAGTTAGCTCCCTTGCTAGCTACCTGACAACCAGGTAGTTAACTAGTTAGCTTCCTCATTATCTAACCTGCTAGCTAGCTGACTTAATCATCCTACTTAACTCTTTAGCTAACAAGCTAGCTAACTGACTCAACCATCTGACTTAACTTGTTAGCTAACTAGCTAGCTAGCTGACTCATCCAGCTGACTTAACTCATTAGCTAACTAGGTAGTTAGCCAACTCAACCAGCTGACTCAACCCATTTGCTAACTAGCTAGCTGACTCAACCAGCTGACTTAACCCATTAGTTAACTAGTTAACTACCTGATTCAACCTTCTGACTTAACTTGTTAGCTAACTAGCTACTTAGCTGTCTTAACCAGCTGACTAAATTAGAAAGCTGACTTAACTATCTGACTTAGTTAGCTGACTTAACTACTTAGCTAGCTGAATTAACTGACTGACTTATCTAGTTACCTAGCTGGCTTAACTACCTGAATTAAATAGTCAGCTAACTATTTAACTTGCTGTATAATTAGCTGTCTTAACTAATTAGCTAACTAATTAGGGAGCAGACTTAAGTACCTGGCTTAAATAGTTAGCTAAATATTGAGCTAGGAGACTAGTTAGCTGACTTATCTAGCTAGCTGGTTAGATAGCTTAATTAGGTATATGACTTAACTAGTTGGCTAACGAGATAGCTAGCTTACTTAAGTAGTTGGTTAACTAGTTAGCTAACTGTTTTAAGTAGTTGGTAAACGAGTTTGCTATCTGACTTAACAAGTTGGTTAACGTGTTAGCTAGATGACTTCACTTGCTGG
>NW_007056053.1:0-375 GCF_000164805.1 Carlito syrichta | reverse complement strand
GGCAGCCAGCTAGCTAGTTAGCAGGCTGGCTAGCTGGCTAGCCAACTGCTTAAATAGTCAGTTAGCTGGCTGTACAGTTGGATAGTCAGCTGGCTTGACTAGCCAGCCACCCAGTTGGTCAACCGTCTAGCCACCCGACTTAATTAACTGGCCATCTACCTGACCAGCATGCTAACTAGCCAGCTTAACTGGCCAGCCACCAAGCTAGCCAGTTGGCTAACTAGGTGACTTAACTAGCTGACTTAACTAGATAGAAATTCAGTAGATAGCTGGCTGAACTAGCTAGCCACCTAGTTATCCAGCCACCTAGCCAGATCACTTACTCGCTGAATTAACTAACTGCAAGACAGCTACCCAGCTGACATAATTTTCTAG
>NW_007056052.1:0-367 GCF_000164805.1 Carlito syrichta | reverse complement strand
GGCACCTTCTACATCCTGCAGATGAGGACACTGAGGCACAGAGGTTAAAGTGCTGCCCAGTGATCTGGAAGAAAAGTTCCAGAGAGTAGAGCTTCTGGGAGGCAGTATGGTGTCGTGGGCAGAGTCAGGCTCTGGAACGAGGCAGCCTGAGTTTGAATCCTGCCTCTGTCACTTAGGAGGCTTGTAACATGGGCAAGCCATGTTAAGCCTCATCTCCTCATCTGTAAATCGAGGCACCCCATCTTATCCTAGATAAGCCACCAGCCAGAGAGAGCATAGGTATCCCCTTGTGAGTCTGGGTAAACTCCTGGTTCCTTTTGCCAAGAACAGAAAGAAGAGAGGCAGGTACCCAGAGTGAGAACAGAGG
>NW_007056051.1:0-509 GCF_000164805.1 Carlito syrichta | reverse complement strand
TTCATTTATTGTAAAGAAGAGGTCTTGCCAAGTTTCCTGGGCTGATGTCGAATCCATTGGCTCAGGCAATCCACTGGCCTTGGCCTCCCAAAGTGCTAGGATTACTGGCTGAGACATCGAGCCTGGCCATTGTAATTGGCTAATTTTGAATCCATTTATAAGTAAGCCAATAAGAGGCTCCTGTTACGTAAATACTCATTTTTAATTTTTTTATTAGAAAATGACACCTCAGATGGAAGCGACCGGAAACACCCAGAAAATAATGAAGGAAAAGGAAACCCAAGAACCAGAAAGGCCTGCATCAGGTACAATGTCAGAGCCACATTGTGGCAGAGAAAAGTGTAGCTCACCTCTGTCTTCCCAGTCTGACCCGTCCATCCCAGCCCCGAGATGGGGACAGCGCAGGAGATCCCGGGGGTGGCCTCAGCTCCCTGGGAGCTCCCTGCCCACAGCCCTGGTGGGGGTGGGATGTAAGCCCCACACCAGGGAAGCCCTCCCAGGCAGCAGAT
>NW_007056050.1:0-455 GCF_000164805.1 Carlito syrichta | reverse complement strand
GCCAAGTTGCCTAGGCTGGTCTCGAACCCATGGACTCATGTAATCCTCTTGCCTCAGCCTCCCAAAGTGTTGGGATTACAGGCATGAGCCACCGTGCCCAGCCATTGTACTATTCTTGCAACTTTTCTCTAGTTTAAAATGTTTCTAAAAATAAAAATATTTTAAAGGAAGGAAAAATATTCCAATCAAGTGAAAGTCTCATATGTGTCAGGCACTGAGTTGACCATGAAGCCTATAGACAGAGTAATGGATGTGATATATTCCAAGGCCACAAATCCGAATCTATTGACGGAAATAAATGAGGGAATTAATATCATGTTGTCCCGACCAGCGGGACAAGTAAAACGTGGGCACGAGGAGGACTACCTGCTGCTGGTGAAAAGAGAGAGAGAGATCAAGAGAGAAAGAGACAGGAGACACGCAGAATAGAGGCAAGACAGTGTTCTGATCAAGCC
>NW_007056049.1:0-395 GCF_000164805.1 Carlito syrichta | reverse complement strand
AAGTGGCTTTGTGTTTGCTGTGACATACTACTCACAAAGCATCTTAGGACCCGAGCACCCAGATTTCAAGAGCCAGGCTACCCTCCCCAACGAAAAATGTGCAACGCAAATAGCATGACAACTGTACAAATCCGGAAGTGTGCTACTAGCGTGCTGAAAATGAGCTTTCCTCATCTCCCTACCTGCAATTCCTTTACCCCTACCCTCCTAAAAACTAAAAAACCACTGACTCAAAATGGTCACAAATCAGATGTGGCACTTAAAAGTCATTTTTTATCATGAAACATTTTAAGCACCCTTTTTAAAAATTTTTTAAAAATTAATTAATTAATTTAGTTTTTGAGTTGGAGTCTCACTCTGTCGCCCAGACTGAAGTGCAGTGGCCGCTCCCGGCC
>NW_007056048.1:0-438 GCF_000164805.1 Carlito syrichta | reverse complement strand
TTTTCAGATTCACTGAACTGAATACTGTCATGGTCCCAAAGCCTTTCCTCCTTAATTCCATGGAAACATAAAATGCATGCAGAGAGGAGTAATGATATGTGATGTGATCCTGCCATAAAGGTCAATAATGCATGAACTTGAGTTAGGATAAAAGGGAGAGAAAGGGTAATTTTGCACCGAGCAGTGTAATCTTCTAGGTTATCAAACACCAATATACTAGCAAGGTATAGAGTGATTTTTTTTTTTTTTACCTTAGGCATTATACTTAGGCACATTATGCCAGCCCTTGTAAAATATAGAAAACTTTAAAACAAGATAATTTTACAGTTAAGTTTGATCATTAGAAAAAAAAATTCATAATAAAATATCTTAAAGGAAAGTACATAAATTGAAATTCATCAAATATGTATAATTAGAAGCAACAGCATCAGTGCCGAG
>NW_007056047.1:0-377 GCF_000164805.1 Carlito syrichta | reverse complement strand
TTTTTTTTTTTTTTTTTTTCTTTTTTTTTTTTTTTTTGAGTCAGACTCTCACTCTGTTACCCAGGTTGGAATGCAATGGCTGGGTAGTGTTGCAGTGACAGCTCACCACAGCCTTGACCTCCTGGACTCAGACGATCCTTTTGCCTCAGCCTCCTGAGAAGCTGGGACTAAAGGCATGCGCCACCATGCTTGGCTAATTTTGTGATTTTTTTTTGGTAAAGACAGGTCTCTCTACGTTGCCCAGGCTGATCTCGAATTCCTGGACTCAAGCAATCCTCTTTCCTCGGCCTTCCAAAGTACTTACAGCCTGAGCAATGGTACCCGGGCCCTCAGTTGAATTTTAAAGTCAATGCAATCCCAATCAAAATCCCTGCGGG
>NW_007056046.1:0-426 GCF_000164805.1 Carlito syrichta | reverse complement strand
TGGTTTTTGCTCTTTTGTTCTTCTGGGTTTTTTAATTTTCATTTTTTATAGTTTAAGGTGAGTGTCAATATATGTGTGAGGGTTTGACCTGAATTTCTTTTTGTCCCCCCCTCCAGTCTTTCTGTTTTTCTTCTATATTCACTTTGTGCTAGGCATATGTATGTGTGTGTGTGTGTGTGTGTGTGTGTGTGTGTGTATTTAGTTTTGTTGCACTGTTTTGTTTCACTTTGTTGTTTGTTTTGTTTGTTTTGCTTTACTTTGTTGTTATTCCAGTTTATTTGGGGAGGGTGTATATCTGTGTGTATTCAATTGCTTTTTGCATTGGCTTCTGCTTTGCATCATGATATAGAGTGGTGGTGGGGAGTTGGTCTCAGGGAACACATACCACAATAAGTGAACACTGTAATTTGCAAGTAGTTTTTGAAT
>NW_007056045.1:0-435 GCF_000164805.1 Carlito syrichta | reverse complement strand
ACATCTTTTCAAGAAAACCTGTGAAAACCCTGGAGAAAATGTGAGGATTTGTGATGTTTAAGCCTAGACTGCTCTTTCTCTCCCTGCTGTTTATTAACGTAGATTCCAGACTGCAGCGGCCAAGAACACAGGGCTCAGTCCCCCACCCCCTCACTCAGAGGGCTTTCTTCTTGCAAAGAGCAGGATGTCAGTAATTCTGCTGCTTTTGGTAAGGTTAAAAGTTCCAGGAGAGCACAGTTGAGAAGTGTGGGTTCCACTTCTTTCTTTCTTTTTTTTGAATTAAGAAAGGCTTATTAAAGAGAAGATGCTTTGCGAAGGGAACACAGGGCAAGACAGCAGTGAGAATCGGTTCCACTTCTTTCACTCCGCTCCCACTTTTTTTTTTGAGTCATAGTTTCACTCTGTCACTCAGTCTGGAGGGCAGTTGGCACGCTC
>NW_007056044.1:0-595 GCF_000164805.1 Carlito syrichta | reverse complement strand
TCAGCCCCAGCCGGACGGGTCGGTAGGTCACAGCAGAAATCACCCAGAAAATCCACGCGGCTCTGAAGGCAGCACTGGCTAATTCCCCTGAACCTTTCAAAACCAAGTGTAGGCAGCCAAGTCGCTTTCAGGGATCTCAGCCTTGGGTGTGTGTTTTTTTGGTGGTTTTTTTCCCCTTTCTTTCTTTCTTTGTACCGCCAGCCTTCCTAACTGGTGCCTAAATATAGAGTTATCAAACTGTCGTCTCTCTGTATCCCCGGCGGACCGGTGAGAGACTCGCGTGGGTTTCCAGGGACGGCGCGACGGCTGGGAGGCTCAGCCCTGGTGGCCTCGGTCGGGCTGAGACGCCGGGAGAGCCAGCTGCGGGTGGGGGTGGGGGCGAATATACCTTCGTGCTGTAAAAGTCCCTCTGGATAGAAAGATTATACAAGATCTTGGTTTTCTTCATTATGTTTTTCATTATTTCTAAAATTTCTGCAAAAGACTCTTTTTCTTCATTTTTTAAAAAATTTAAACAAAATTTTTGAGAGATGGGGGTCTCACTGTATTGTCCAGATTAGAGTGCAGTATCTATTCACAGGTATGATCATAGCTC
>NW_007056043.1:0-379 GCF_000164805.1 Carlito syrichta | reverse complement strand
GTGATGCTTTGGGCCAAGTCTGAAGAAGAAGCTGTGTGCTTCTTAGTGTTTTCTCCACCTGCCCCACTTCAACTAAGGTGAGGCGGAGATGGACCCTTTAGTCTCAGAATTTAAGACAAGTAAGTGCTATCTGGAATTTTTAATCTTGTTTGGGTTTACAGCAAAAACCTGGACTTGGATGCTAAAACTCAGTGCTAATAGGGGGCTGGGAGAGCTCCCAGAGGGAACTGGTAGAGTACAGGCTTTAGGTCTGAGAAGTGGGCAGGCAAGAGGCACTGGGTCCACTGCCCCCAACACAAGACCCAGCCTGCTTGTGGGCCTGGCCAGGAGAGCTGGGGTCTGTGGCAGTGACATGTAGCTGGAAAGAGGCTGCTGCTGG
>NW_007056042.1:0-379 GCF_000164805.1 Carlito syrichta | reverse complement strand
CCATTCCATTCCATTCCATTCCATTCCATTCCATTACATGTCATTCCACTCCATTAGATTTCATTGCTCTCCATTCCATTATGCACTATTCATTTCCACTACTTTCCATTCCATTCCACTCCATTCCATTCCATTCCTCTTCATTTCATTCTTCCTCACTCCATTGCATTCTGTTTATAACGACTCAATTCAATTTCATCCTATTCCATTCCATTCCATTTCTCTCCATTCCATTTCATTCCATTCCATTTCATTCCTTTCCATTCCATTCCATTCCTCCCCATTCCATTTCATTCCTTCCCAGTCCACACCACTCCATTCCATTCCATTCCATTCCATTCCACTCTACTCCACTCCACTCCATTCCATTCCATTCCAT
>NW_007056041.1:0-558 GCF_000164805.1 Carlito syrichta | reverse complement strand
CATTCCTCTCCATTCCATTTCATATCACTGCATTTTATTCCATTCCATTCCACTTCATTCCATTCCTCTCCCTTCTATTGCATTTCATTCCTTTCCATTCTATTCCATTCTATTCCATTCCTTTCTATTCCATTTCTTTGCATTCTTTCCATTCCTTTCCTTTGCACTCCATTTCATTTCCTTCCATTCCACTCTTTTACATTCCATTCCAATCCTCTCGAATCGCTTCCATTTTAATCAATTCATTTCCATTCCTCTCCATTTCATCCATTCCATTCCCCACTATTCAATATCCTTCCATTCCATTTCATTTCTCACGATTCTATTTCATTCTTCTTCATTCCATTCCATTCCATTCCATTCAATTCCATTCCTTTCTATTTAATTCCATTCCATTCCATTCCTCTCCAGTCTATTCACCTCCATTCCATTCCATTCTCTTGATTCCATTCTTTTCTATTCTATTGCATTCCGTTCCAATCCTCCATTAAATTCCATTCCATTCCACTCCGTTCCATTTCTTTCCTCTCCATTTCATTCCTCTCAATTCCATTTCAT
>NW_007056040.1:0-483 GCF_000164805.1 Carlito syrichta | reverse complement strand
TAACCTGTGAAAATTTGGGATAAAAGACTTACGGTTTGTCCCATTAAATGGCTTCTGCTCTAGACAGAGTCCAGTCTCTTTGTTTCTCCCCCCTTTCTTTCTTTTTCTTTATATCTATCCCTCCATCTTTCTTTCTTTTAGTATCTATCCCTCCAGTTTAATCATCGATGCCGTATCTATCCCTCCAGTTTAATCGCTGATGCCCTCTTTCCGACCAGGGACCCCCAATATCAGCAGGGGCTGGCTCCCCACAGCAAGGTCCATATGTGTGTCCTTCTTTATGGCTTGATGTTCCATTTTCTAGAAAATGACACCGTATCATGGAATGGAAAATCAGTTTTTAACTCAGTCTGGGTTAGCAAGTAGTTCTTTTGGCCAAAAAGAGAGTAAAGTGCTTTGCCCGTTAGCACAGGAAAGTCTGATGATGGCAAAGATATCACAGCCATGAAACAGCAGGCAGACATGGGCATTCTGATTAGAAAG
>NW_007056039.1:0-503 GCF_000164805.1 Carlito syrichta | reverse complement strand
TTTCATTCCATTCCATTCCTCTTCATTCCATTCCTCACCATTCCATTCCATTCCTGTATTCCATTGCATTCTTTCCATTGCATACCATTCCTCTCCATTCCATTCCATTCCATTCCAGTCCAATCCATTCCTCACCATTCCATACCTCTTCATTCCATTCCATTCCATTCCATTCCTTTCCTTTCCTCTCCATTCAATTTCATTGCATTCCATTCCATTCTTCTCAATTCCATTCATTTCATTTCATTCCTCTCCATCACATGCATCCAAATTCCATTCCATTTGTGTCCATTCCTTTCCATTTCTTCCATTCGATTACACGATTTTTTTCTTCAATTCGTCTACCTACAATTCCTTTTCATTTCACTATAATCCGTTCCATTTCTCTAGATTCCATTCATTTCCATTCCATTACTTTCCATTCCACTCCATTACTTTCTATCCCATTCCTTTACATTCCATTAATCCTCCTTCTATTACATTCCCCTCCATTCCATTCCACT
>NW_007056038.1:0-456 GCF_000164805.1 Carlito syrichta | reverse complement strand
CGCCCAGCTACTTCTTTTTGGTGTGATTATGTACAATGTTATTTTGCTATTGAAAGAAAGAGAGAAAGAAAAAAATAAAAGTATCCTGAATGTACAACATTTGGGAAACGGCTGAGCAAATTATGGTCTGGTTCTCTTGATGGGATATTCTGTAGCTATCAAAAGTGATTCAGGGTCGGGCTTTGTGGCTCAACCTATAATCTCAGCACTTTGGGAGGCCAAGGCGAGTGGATTGCCTGACCCTGTGGATTCAAGACCAGTCTGGGCAATTTGGCGAGACCTCATCTCTACAATAAATCAAAAATTATCCGGGCATGGTAGTGGCTACTTGGAAGGCTGGGGTGGAAGGATCACCTGAGCCCAGCAGATCAAGACTGTGGTGGCCGTAAGTGTGCCACTGCACTCTGGCCTGGGTGACAGAGTGAGACACCAACTAAAAAAAAAAAAAGGTGATTC
>NW_007056037.1:0-381 GCF_000164805.1 Carlito syrichta | reverse complement strand
CTTTTATTTTCTGGAAGTATGAAATTGGCATCAATTTTTAAGTACTGGGTAGAATTTGCTAATGAAAGTATCTGGCCCTAGCACTTGTTTTGGGAGGAAAAATCAATTTCTTCAATAAATACAAACCCAGCCAGTTTATCTATGTCTTGAAGAGTGGCTTTTGATAGCTTATGTCTTTCTAGGAATTAGGCTATTTTTCTAAGTTATTGAATTCATGTGCATATACTCATTTACGGTATACCTATCATGGTCTGTTGGTATCTGCCTATTCTTATGTTGAAAACTTAATCCTCAATGCTATAGTATTAAGAGGTAGGACCTTTAGGAGGCTGTACCCTGATGAATAGAATTAGTACTCTTATAGAAAGAGGTTTGAGGGAG
>NW_007056036.1:0-491 GCF_000164805.1 Carlito syrichta | reverse complement strand
TCAGTTAGTTAAGTCAGCTGACTAGCCACCAGTCTAGTTAGGTAGTTAGTTAATTAAATCAGCTTGCTAGATGGCTGGCTAGCTAGTTAATTTAGTGAGTTAAGTGAGCTGGTTAGTCATCTGGCTAGCTAGTTGGTTGGCTAGTTAAGTCAGCTGGATAGTTGGATGCTATCTAGTTTACTCAGCTAGTTAATTCTGTGGGTTAGCTGACTGGCTAGCTAGTTGGCTGACAAGTTATACCAGCTGGTTAGCAGGCTGGTCAGGTGGGTGACCAGGTAGTAAAACCAGCTTGCTAGCCAACTGACCAGCAGGAGTGCTGACTAGTTAAGCCGGCTGTCTATAACACTGTCCAGCCAGCTGGCTGGTTACTTAAGTTGGCTGGCTAGCCAGCTGGCCAACCCACTAGCCAGCTAGCTGGCTGCCTAGGCAACTAGCCATCCAGGTAGCTAGCTAGCTAAGCCAGGTGGCTAGCCATCTATCCAACCAGGTAG
>NW_007056035.1:0-383 GCF_000164805.1 Carlito syrichta | reverse complement strand
TGTTTTTAATGATGGGCATTATTACTAGGTTTAGGTGGTATCACAATGTGGTTTTGCTTTACATTTCTTTGATGGCTACTGGGGCTGTTCACTTTTTCATGTGTCTGCTGGCTGCCCACATATCTTCTTTTGAGAAGTATCTATTCATGTCTTTTGCCCACTTTTAAATAGGGCTGTTTTATTTTGTTTTGAGAAGAAACCCATAAAAAATTATTAGAATAGAGCCCATCTTTCCCTCTAACTCTATGTCAGTATCTAAGAATGGTTGCTTTGTACTATAATTACTTCCATACTATGTAATGTTTCTACCATCAGAGTAATTGCACCCTCTTTCCACAAACATAAGGTGAATATGTTGCCTGAGGCCAAGTGAGTACTGCATG
>NW_007056034.1:0-467 GCF_000164805.1 Carlito syrichta | reverse complement strand
TGGGGGCGAAGCCACGGTCTTCTCTGGGTGGGGGCAGCCCCATGCCTTGGTACGAGCCTCAACCAGCCAAGTGCAAGCTGGTTTCCAGCTCCCACTCATCCCCTGCCACGAGGGCCCTTGTGCAGTGCACAACCTGAGAAACCGTCCTGTCCGATCCTTCCTACAAAGGCAGTTGTCCTGCTGTGTCCCCTATGCTTGAGGGTCGGGGGGGCAGAGAGAGAGAGAGCGAGCGTGCACACGCGGGCCAGTATCACATACCATGAGGAAGGAATACCCAATCCACAGACTGCGCCACCCAGCCGGGCAGTGGGGGATGGAGACGTCTTGGCTGTGGACGGCGATGGCGACGGCTGGGGCCTCGCACACAGAGCAGCGACTGATGTAGGGCTTGATGTTGTCCTCGGCCACCGGCATCATGGGCAGCGGGGCGGTGGTGGACAGCCAGTAGGACTTGTCGTTGCGGCTGG
>NW_007056033.1:0-385 GCF_000164805.1 Carlito syrichta | reverse complement strand
TTTGGAGTCGATCGTACTAAGTGATCTATCACAGAAACAACGAACAGAGTACCATATGTTTTCATTCATAAGCAGAGACTGAACAATTATAATACTATAAGAAAGTGTTTGACAGTAATGGGAAACTGTCAGGGGAGAGGGTTAGGACAGGCAGTTGAAAACTGCTAGGGTTAGGTATACAACCATTGCTTATACAGGTACCTGTATAAGCAATGTTTGTATACCTAACCCTGAATTGCACCCCACAACTTCATAATAAAAAAATAAAAATAAAACTCCGGTCTGGGTGGCAGAGTGAGACTCCAACTCAAAAAAATAAAAATAGAGGCTCTTAAAGGCTCCGGCAGCCCTGGAAATCCTGGGGTCCTGGACGGTAACAGGATTC
>NW_007056032.1:0-409 GCF_000164805.1 Carlito syrichta | reverse complement strand
TCTGTGATGTGTGTACCAGTGCCTGGCCTTCCTTCAAAGAGAATGCCACAGTAACTCGCCCTCCTCTGTGAATGGTGCTGCAGTGATTGGCCATCTTTTATAGTGGATGCCCAAATTACAGTCTGTCCTCCATTATGGGTGATTCACTGAAAGACCGTCCTTTGTGGTGAGTACACCAGTGACTTACTATTCCCAGTGAATGGCTGTCTTCTGTGATGGGTCCTTCAATGATTATACTTCTTCTGTGATTGGTGCCTCAGTGACAGGAACACCTGCATAATTGAAGCCCAAGAGACAGGCCCTTTTCTGTAATAGAATTCCCAGTCCTTATAATGGACCTTGAACATCCAATGCAATACTATGAGAAAATGACGGATGGTACTGGGAAACTATGGGGGGGAGGGGGATG
>NW_007056031.1:0-386 GCF_000164805.1 Carlito syrichta | reverse complement strand
CACCTGGCTAGCCAGCTGGCTAGCTAGCTAAGTCACCTAATTAAGTCAGCTCGCTGGACTACAGGTTATCTAGGTAGTTATGTAGTTAAATCAACTGTCAAGCCAGTGGGATATGTAGCTAGTTAAGTTAGCTGGCTAGCCATTGGGCTATACAGTTATATCAGCTAGTTAATTCAGCTGGCTATCCAGCTGTCTAGCTAGGTAAATAGCTAGCTAAGTTTGATGGCTAGCCAGCTGGCTACTTCATTAAGTCAGCTAGTTAAGTCAGCTGACTACTTTATTAAGTCAGCTAGTTAATTTAACTGGTTAGACTGCTGGCTAGCTAGGTAGCTAGGCAATTAAGTCAGATGGCTCTCTGGCCTGCCAGCTAGTTAAGTCAGCTAATT
>NW_007056030.1:0-450 GCF_000164805.1 Carlito syrichta | reverse complement strand
TTCCTTCCTTCCTTCCTTCCTTCCTTCCTTCCTTCCTTCTTTCCTTCCTTCCTTCTTTCTAAGATGGGATCTTGTTATGTTGCCCAGGCTGGTCTCAAACTCCAGGGCTGAAGTTATTCTCCCACCTCGGCTTCCCAAAGTGCTGGGATCACAGGTGTGAGCCATCGTGCCTGGCAGGTAGGTATTTTTATTCACATTTCTCTGAGTGAAGAAGCAGAGACTTGAAACAGTGAAAAGCTGTACCCAAAGTCTCCCAGCGAGAGGAGAACAGAGCAGAAAGAATGAAACCTGGGAATCCTGCCCAATTTATGGTCAGAAATCCCCTAATGGCACATTTATAATGCTCTGAAAGAACTTCAGAGTTAATATGGGAAGGATTTTCTTTTCTTTTTTTTCTGATTCATGGATTTTTATTTTAGGGAGTACAGAGGCTTCTAGAATAGTGGCTGG
>NW_007056029.1:0-420 GCF_000164805.1 Carlito syrichta | reverse complement strand
CTTGAGCTATAGAAGGCAGAGGACAACCAGGCATGGTGGCACATGCTTATAATCCCAGCATTTTGGGAGGCCAAGGCGAGAGGATCGCTTGAGGCCAGGCATTGAACACCAGCCTGGGCAATATAGCAGAATCTCATCTCTACAAAAAATTTGAGATTTTAAATAAGTATGGATGAGGCTGGACACGGTGGCTCATGCCTATGATCCTAACACTTTGGGAGGCCAAAGTGAGAGGCTTGCCTGAGCTCACAGGTTGGAGACCAGCCTGGGCAGCTTGGTGAGAACTCATCTCTAAAATAAATAAAAAAATTAGCCAGGCATGGTGGCGCGCATGCCTGTAGTTCCAGCTACTTGGAAGGCTGAGGTGGAAGGATCGCCTGAGCCCAGCAGGTCAAGGCTGCAGTGGCCGTGAGCATGCCA
>NW_007056028.1:0-539 GCF_000164805.1 Carlito syrichta | reverse complement strand
ACCTCTCTAGTCACCTGGATACCCAGCTGACTTAACTAGCTGACTTAACCAACTATCCAGTTGGCTAGCCAGCTAACTTAACTAGCAAGATACCTAGTGAGCCAGTTGGCTTGCCACTTGAATTAACTAGCTGAATTACCCAGCTAGCCATCAGGCTAGCCAGCTGACTCAACTATGTGACATAACTAGTCAACCAGCTGGCTAGCCATCTGACTTAACTAGCTGACATCTCCAGATAGCCAGGTGGCTAGCTACCTGACTTAACTAGCAAGCTACTGACATATACCTCTGGCTTGCCTTCTGAATTAACTACCTAGCTACATATCAAACCAGCTGGCTAGTGAGTTGACATAACTAGGTGACGTAACTAGCTAGCCAGCTAACTAGCCTGCTGCTTTAACTAGCTAGGCACCTAGCTAGTCAGCTGGGAAGCCAGATGAATTAACTAGGTGACTTAAATAACTAGCCAGCTGGCTAGCCAGTTGAATTAACTAGCTTGGTACCTAGCTATCCAGCTGGCTAGCCAGCTGTCTTAACTA
>NW_007056027.1:0-387 GCF_000164805.1 Carlito syrichta | reverse complement strand
TTAGACTACAACTCAAAAAAAAAAAAAAAAAGTGGTACATATGCAAGATGGAATGTTACACAACCATGAAGAAGGATAAATTATGAACTTTGCAGCAACTTGGATGGACTTAGAGGTGATAATACTGAGTGATCTATCACAGAAATAAAGAACCAAGTTATCACATGTTCTCACTCATAAATGCACGATATACATAGGGTTATGTAAGGTTTTGTTAATACTGATATATTATATAAAAATGGTTAAGTCTGTGTGCAGGGAATAGTTTATTGAGAATACCAGCTTTGGGGGTTGGTGGTGGGGTGTGAAGCCTCTTCCTTGAGGTGGGTCCTAGGGAGGTTGTTTCCTTCATTCTTGGTTTACAAAACCAAAGTAATAGTTATACTA
>NW_007056026.1:0-432 GCF_000164805.1 Carlito syrichta | reverse complement strand
GTGAGCTGACCTAACTAGGTGACTTAACTAGCTAGCTAGTGGGCTAGGCAGCTGACTTAACTAGTTACCTATCCTGCTAGGCATCTGGCTAGCCAGCTGACTTAGCTTGCTGATTACACTAGCTAGCAACCTGACTTAACTAGCTGACTTACCTATGTAATTACCTAGTTAACCAGCTGATTTAACTAGCTGATTTAACTGGCTTGATACCTAGATAGCTATCATGTAGCTAGGTGAATTAACTAGCTGACTTAACTAGTTGAATTTACTTAGCTAGCTGACAACTGGCTGTCTTAACTAGTAACCTAGCTGACTTAACTACCTTAATTAAATAGGTAGCTAACGATATAGCTGCTTGAATAACTAGCTGAATTAACTAGTTAGCTAAATAGTTATGTAGTAGACTCATGTAGCTAACTTAAATAGTTAGCT
>NW_007056025.1:0-388 GCF_000164805.1 Carlito syrichta | reverse complement strand
CTCACCAGTGGGCTCACTCGCCGACAGCATAGTTAAGGCAGCACACCTGACAGCTCTATCACTGGCCAATTAGTTAAGTCGACTCACTGGTTAGCTCACTCTCTGGCCGACTTGTAAATTCTTCTGACCATTCAGTTCACTCGCCAGCCGACTAAATTTGGCTGACCAGTTAGCTCACTCACCGGCGACTAGATAAGTCAGCTGACCAGTCGGCTCACTCACAGGCCAACTAAATAAGTCAACTCACCTGTAGGCTCACTTGCTGACTGACAAGTTAAGTCAGCTAACTGGTCTGCCGACTAGCCGGCAAACGAGATAAGTCAGTTAACCAATCGGCCGACTAGTCGACCAACTTGTAAGCTGACAAGTTAGCTCAGCTAACTAGTCG
>NW_007056024.1:0-388 GCF_000164805.1 Carlito syrichta | reverse complement strand
TGGCCTGCATCCAGGGGCATTCATTTTCATCACCCCTGCCAAAAGAACGTGCGAGTCCTGACCGGGCACCATGGTTCATGGCCATCAGCCCCATACCCTGGAAGGTTGAGATGGGAGGTCTGGGCCCAGGGGTCATAGACCAGCCTGGCAACATGGCCGGACCTTGTTTCAGAGAGAGGCACCCAAAATTAAGTCAGGCACGGTAGCCCCTAGAGTCCCAGCTGCTCAAGGCCCGAGGTGGGAGGACCTCCTGTGCCCTGCATGTTGACTCCCAGGGGGCCACAATCATACTGCTGTGCCCCAACCCAGATGACGGAAAATCTGGCAACAAAAAAGATGCCTCCAGCGTTCATCACGATCTGCATCCACTGCTCTCCAGGGAAAGGTC
>NW_007056023.1:0-388 GCF_000164805.1 Carlito syrichta | reverse complement strand
CCCTGTATGGCTCCAGCCATCCTTTCCTGGGAACTGAACCCCTGATGCCAGCTGGTCTGGAGAGGACAAGCCCCAAGGGCAAATTCCGCTGTAGTGAATGTTCCTGGGTGAGGCAGGCCTCCCTTTGACCTTGGAACGTAGACTGCCTGAGGCTGAGGTGGGGAGCTGGGTGGGATGCATCGCCACAGCAACCTTCCACTACCCTGGAAACTCTTCTGTTAGCCTCTGCATAACACAGCAGTTGGGGACTCTCTCCCAACCTCCACTGGGGTAGCCAGGAGTGCACACAAGTGGGGAGCTTGAGCGCTTTCTCCCTATGCCCACTTAGTTCAAGGAGGTCAGAAAATGGTGGGGGTCCTCACAGCCCCACCCATCACCTAAGTCAGCT
>NW_007056022.1:0-388 GCF_000164805.1 Carlito syrichta | reverse complement strand
TCAGCCTCCCAAAGCACGGGATTACAGGCTGAGCCACCTAGCCTAGCTCAAGTTTACTTTTCTCAATATTTTTGTTCTAGAGATTATTAGGAATGAGGCCAGTAGTATAATTTTTATCTTCTTGAGTTTTTGCTGATAAATTATCAGAAGGCTCTACCACTATTATTATGTAGAGGTGTACCAGCACCTCCATGTGGGAGTTCTGCTTAATTTTAGATAATCTTATGAGACTTCAAACTCTACCTTATCATTGACTTTTAATGTTTGCTGTCATATGTCTAATAAGGGAGGTGATACATTCCTCTCTTCCTCTGTCATTTCCTTTAAGGCATGGCAGATCTGGAGGAAATGAACACTTTGAGGAACCTGAGCAAGCAAGACGTGTACT
>NW_007056021.1:0-551 GCF_000164805.1 Carlito syrichta | reverse complement strand
AGAAGAGCAATTCACCGTGACATTCATTACAGAGAAGCACCAGTCACAGAAGAACCAATTATAGCTGAGTTCTAGTCACTGGTGCACCAATAATGTAGAAGGGCTGTCACTGTGGCACCCATTATGGAAGAGATCCAGTCACTGGGACAACCATCACAGGAGAGCCAGTCACTGGGACCCTCATCGCTGAGGAGAGCTAGTCACTGTGGCAGCCTTTACAAAGGAGAGCCAGTCACTGAACACACATCACAGACAAGGGTCTGCCACAGAGCCAACCAACACAGGGAACAGTCAGACAAAGAGACATTCATTAGAAGAGAATCAGTGATTGGGGCTCTGATCCAAGAGGAGGCCTAGTAACTGGGACAGCCATCATAGGAAAGGAACTGTCAGTGTGGTACCCTTCATGTAGGAGGGCTAGTCACTGGTGCACCAATCACAGAGGAGGCACAATCACTAAGTACACTATTACAGATGCGTGGCAGTCACTGAGACACTCACTACCAAGGAGGGCCAGACAATAAGGAATGCATTAAAAAGGAGGCACTGTC
>NW_007056020.1:0-388 GCF_000164805.1 Carlito syrichta | reverse complement strand
CTGTCCCAGACCGGGCTGGGGATGGACGGCTTCGTATGTCCTCCCCAAGGCCACTCTTCCTGTGCTGCTGCGTCCCCGCACACCTAACCTCTCTGTGCTCTGCAAAATGATACCAATGATAGGACCGAGTGTGTTGAGAGGATGAAGTTATTCACATAAAAAGCTTAGACCAGGCTGAGACGCATGGCTCCCACCTGTAATCCCAGCACTCTGGGAGGCCAAGGTGGGAGGATTACTTGAGCCCAGGGGTTTGAGACCAGCCCAGGCAACATAGCGAGACCCCATTTCTATAAATAATAATAATTAACTAATTCAGTTAAAAAAGAAAGCTTGCCGGGCTCAGTGGCTCAGCCTGTAATCCCGCGCCTTTGGGAGGCTGAGGTGAGTG
>NW_007056019.1:0-610 GCF_000164805.1 Carlito syrichta | reverse complement strand
TAGCCAGTTGGCTACGTGGTTAAGTCAGCTGGTTAAGTCAGCTGGCTAGCCACTTGGCTAGGTAGGTAGCTAGCTAATTAAGTCAACTGGCTAGCCGGCTGACCAGCTAGTTAATCAGCTAGTTAAGTTAGCTGGCTAGATGGATGGGTAGCTATGTGGCTAGCTAGTTAGACCAGGTGGCTAGCTAGATGGCTATCTAGTTAAGACAGCTAGTTAAGTCAGTTAGTTAGCCTGCTGGCTAGCTAGGTGGCTGACAAGTTAATCTGGCTGGTTATCAGACTTGTCAGGTAGGTGGTCAGCTAGTTAAGCCAGCTGGCTAGGCAGCTGACGAGCAGGGTGGCTGGATAGATAAGCAGGTTGGCTATCTGACTCTCCAGCAGCAGACTGCCTAATTAAGCCGGTTGGCTAGCTAGCTGGCCATCCTGTTAACTGACTAGTTGGTTCCCTAGCCAACTAGCCAGCAAAGTAGCTATCTAGTTAAGCCAGATGGCTAGCACTCTAGCCAAACATGCAGCTATCTATTTAAGTCAGCTGGGTAGCCAGCTAACCAGCCAACTTGCTAGTCAGCTAGCTATCCAGCTAGCTAATTAAGTCAGCTAGCAACTCAGCT
>NW_007056018.1:0-389 GCF_000164805.1 Carlito syrichta | reverse complement strand
GGAATGAAATGGAATAGAATGGAATGGAAAGGAAAGGAATGGAGTGCAATGGAAAGGAATGGAATGGAATGGAATGGAATGGAGAGAAATGGACCAGATTGGAATGGAATGGAATTGAATGGAATGGAGAGGAACGGGTTGGAGAGGAATGGAATGGAGAGGGAAAAGATGAATGGAATGGAGAAGCATGGAGAGGAATGGAATAGAATGGAATGGAATGGATTACAATGGAGTGGAATGGAATAGGGAGGAATGAAAGAGAATGGAGAGGAATGGAATAGAATGGAATGGAATGGAATAGAATGCAATGGAGAAGAATGGAAACAAAAGCAATAGAATGGAATGGAATGAATGGATTGGAATGGAATGTTTAGGAATGGAATGGAATG
>NW_007056017.1:0-577 GCF_000164805.1 Carlito syrichta | reverse complement strand
TTTCATTTCCTTCTTCTCTATTTTTTTGCTCAGGAAAAAGGTGGACAGTCTAAGAATTTCCTAAAATGAATTTGTGCTGTGACTTCCCAATGTTGGGCCTAACCATAAATTTATGAGGATGCCAGCTATCAGGGACACATGTATTTTGAACTGGAAGGAGACAAGCAAAGAAAGGACTGATAGTGATTCAGTTCTGATCTTCACCTAATCTATTATGAAAACAATTAAAAGGTCGAAACTGCAATTAAAAAAAAATAAGTAAATAATACTGACTGACAGGGTTATTTTTAAAAGGTATTGTTAGATGCAAACACACACACACACACACACACACACACACACACACACACACACATATACACTTAGATTATATAATAGTTTCAATATTACTCTCTAATTTCTTTTACATTACCCAGAATTCATTACCCACATTTTCTGGCTTATAAACAGCCTAATTATGAATACTTAAAAATTTCTAGGTAAACTAAATCAGCCATGCAAATTCATTACATATTTAAAATAAGTTATTGGTATTGCCTGCTTCACTGATTTGAGGAATAAAATTTTAAAAGTCTTT
>NW_007056016.1:0-391 GCF_000164805.1 Carlito syrichta | reverse complement strand
GGGACAGACAAATAAGTAGCTGACATAAGCTCTGCAATGAGGGCTACAAAATGCAGGTAAGGAACTGCTGAATACTTCTGTAGGGAGTATGTTTCTAAACTGGCTCAAGGCATATAAGTCTTTTTCTTCCTCAAATTTGAATTACTTTTAGGCAAATGTCCAATTGCATAATATCCTGCAAATCCAATGTTTGAAATTACATATACTCACACCACTCCCTCCATTTACACTTTTCTAGTCAGCCCCAAATTCTTCTTGGTCTCTAATAATTCTTATATCACAATAGCTTGCCTCCAATTTCCTCATACTACATATAGGAGTTCTGGGTATCTCGTGTTCTGTCGCTCACCCCTGACCAGCAGGAAGGAGGCAACAACAACGTGTTCTTCTC
>NW_007056015.1:0-435 GCF_000164805.1 Carlito syrichta | reverse complement strand
GCTGAATTAACTAGGTGAATTGAACAGCTAGCAAGCTGATCTATCTAGCTACCTACCTACTTAGTCAGCTGATTAGAGAGCTGACTAAACTGACTTAACCAGCAAGTTAGTTGACTAGCCAGCTGACTTAACTCGCTGACATCACTAGCTAGCCATTTAGACATCTAGCTGACTTAACTAGTTAGGTACCTACCTTTGCAGTTGACAAGCCAGTTCTCTTAACTAGCTGAATTAACCAGCTATCCAGCTGGCTAACCAACTGTCTAAACTAGCTTGCTAATTAGCAAGCCAGCTGCCTAGCCAGCTGACTTAACTACCTGCCTAAACCAGCTAGCTACCTAGCTTCCAGCTGACTTAAATAGTTAGCTAACTAGGTAGCTATTTAGCTTTCCAGCTGACTTAAATACTTAGCTAACTAGCTAGCTACCAGTTAGC
>NW_007056014.1:0-391 GCF_000164805.1 Carlito syrichta | reverse complement strand
TTTTTTTTTTTTTTTTTTTTTTTTTTTTTTTTTTGAGTCGAGATCTCACTTTTTCACCCAGGCTGGAATGCAATGCATGATCACAGCTTACTGTAGCCTACACCTCCTGGGCTCAAATGATCCTCCTGTTTCAGTCTCCCGAGTAGTTGGGATGACATGCATGTGCCACCACCCTAGCTAATATTTTGATTTTATGTAGAGATTAAGTCTCACTATATTGGACAGGTTGGTCTCGAGTTCCTTAGCCTCCCAAAATGCTGGAATTACAGGCATAAGCCACTGCACCTGGCCCCAGTGTGTTATTTTGGAGGATTACTTTGGTTAATTTAGACTTACTATACTTCCATATCAATTTTAAAATAAATGTTTCAGTTTCTAAAAAAAAAAAAAA
>NW_007056013.1:0-392 GCF_000164805.1 Carlito syrichta | reverse complement strand
TAGTTATACTACGAGGACTCTATCATTTGAGTAGTTTACTTTCAATTAGGTTAATTATAGACATGAGGATTAGAATAGTTAAGAAATATAGGATAGAAGCTGCTTGGCCAATAATAATGTATGGGTATTCAACAGGTTGGCCACCGATTCAGGTTAGTGTTAGCAGGTCGGCTACTAGGATTCAGAATAGGCACTGGCTGAGGGGGCGGAAGGTTATACTTCGTTGTTTGGATGCGTGTAATATAGGGATGATGGCTAGAATTAGGATAGATATTACTAGGGTTAGAACACCTCCTAGCTTGTTGGGAATAGATTGTAAAATAGCATATGCGAATAAGAAATATCATTCTGGTTTGATATGAGGAGGGGTGTTTAGGGGGTTGGCTGTAGTG
>NW_007056012.1:0-392 GCF_000164805.1 Carlito syrichta | reverse complement strand
TGCATTCCATTCCAGCCTCTCCATTCAATTAGATTCCATTCCACTCCATTCCACTCCATTTCATGTCTTTCCTCTCCATTTCATTCTTCTTAATTTGATTGCATTCCATTTCACTCCACTGCATTCCATTTCAATCCACTCCATTACTTTCCATTCCATTCCTTTCCTCTCTATTCCTTTCCTCTCCATTTCATTCCATTCCTCTGCATTCCATTCCATTCCTCTCCATTCCATTCCGTTTCTGTCCATTCCATTCCTTTCCTCTCCTTTCATTTCATTCCACTGCATTCTATTCCATTCCATTATTCTTCATTCCATTCCTCTCCCTTCCGTTCCTTTTCTTTCCTTTCCATTGTATTCCTTTCCTCTCCAATTCATTTCTTTGCATTCCG
>NW_007056011.1:0-453 GCF_000164805.1 Carlito syrichta | reverse complement strand
CGTGCAGCTGTTCATGAAGAAGAACCAGGTGAGTCCTGCCTCCCCTGGGCAGCCCTGCCCATGCCTGGCCCCAGTGGGGAAAACCCAGTCCTGGCCTGCAGAGGGCCGACGACAGCAGATTGTTGCCCCTGTTGGAAGCTTTGGGGTCCCCAGACTGTATTTGTAGTCTCATGGCAGAAAGAGCCGGCTATGGTGATGACAGAGGGTGCTCGGGGGGGATCACAGACTGGGATCTGGGTCATTCAGGCTCCCTTGGGTGCAGGTAAGTGCAGGATCCAGAGGCCCCAGCCTAGAGCTTAATGTGCTTCCCTGGGTCTGTAGTTCGTGGCCTCCCCAAGCAGAGGCTAACAGCTCCTCATTTCTCTCCCGCATCCCTGCCTTGCCCCCGTTCTTGGGCAGAGCTGGAAGAGTATGGTGTCCCTAGCATAAGCAGGCCCCGTGTCTCTGGACACA
>NW_007056010.1:0-392 GCF_000164805.1 Carlito syrichta | reverse complement strand
GTAATCCACTCATCTCAGCCTCCCAAAGGCACGGGATTACAGGCTGAGCCACCGAGCCCGCCATGAGTATGATCTTTATGGCCAAATTATAGATGATGCCTAAATTATTACAGGGTACTTGCTTTTTATCAAACTATGTTATTCTATAAAATTTAAATGACTCTAGATAAATCTAGATACATTGTTATATAGATTAAAATAAAGAAGCTAATTTACTTTATAAGTAAATGAAAGTATAAAATATAAACACCCAAAAATAATGGCTAGAAATTTTAAATAAAAAACACATAATTTCCTGGGCTCAGTTGCTCACGAATTAAGTTATATATAAAATGAATTGGGTGGCGGCGGCTCCCGAGCTCGGGCAGGGCCGGGCACAGCGCCTCCCGGGT
>NW_007056009.1:0-483 GCF_000164805.1 Carlito syrichta | reverse complement strand
TCACAGATTCCTTATTGTTCTTTACCGAGGGGCCGTGTAATGTCCTGTATATGAGGACTCCCTTTCCCCAGAATCCTGTTTGCAAACGCTGATTCTCTTTGCCATTAGCAAGATGTCATGTTGATATTGTGATGGAGGAACCATGTAAAAGAGGTTTCTTAGTTCACCTTAACTAGAGATCATGTAGATTCTGCATATGAGGACTGCTATTACTTATGTTCCAGCATCTAAACCCTGATTCTTGTTTAGTCCACAGCAGATGGCCAGTTGATTTTAAGGACTGAGAACTGCTATAACCCCAAAACTTTTTCTTCCTTGGCAAGGGGCTGAGTATTTTCCTGTATATTTGGACTTTCATTAGATACATCCTGCTTCGAAACTCTGATTCTTTTTAGAAATTTCCAAGATGCTCTGTAGATTTTTGGATTGAGGACTCATGTAACTCAGATTCCTTATTCTTTCTTAGCAAAAGGTCATGTAGTT
>NW_007056008.1:0-435 GCF_000164805.1 Carlito syrichta | reverse complement strand
GAAGTCCCATCTGACCCTGAAGAAATACAAAAGATCATTAGAGACTACTATGTACACTTGTATGGAAACAAACTTGAAAACCTTAAGGATATAGAGGATGTTCTGACATCACACAACCTACCTAGGTTGGAACAAGAAGAAATTGAGACCCCAAATAGACCAATAACAATCAAGGAAATTGACTACTTAATAAGTAAACTATCTACAAAAAAAAGCCCTGGTTCAGATGACTTTCCAGCAGAATGCTACAAGACATATAAGGAGGAGCTGATACCAGTCCTACTGAAGGCATTCCAGGTGATTGAAAAAGATGAAACTCTCCCCAAACCATTTTACGAAATCAATATCACATTGATATCCAAGTGAGGTAAAGATCCAACAAAGAAAGAGAACTACAGGCCAATATTTTGATGAACATAGATGCTAAAATTCTCA
>NW_007056007.1:0-469 GCF_000164805.1 Carlito syrichta | reverse complement strand
AACGGACTGCCCCAGCCCCCAAATAGGGACTGGGTCAACCCCCAATCCTGCTTTAGACCTATTGGGTATGGCAGCGACCTTGGAATGACGGGGCCCAGGGTCTCCCTGCTAGACACAAATCTCAAATCATTGGGAACCCAGGGTCACTATAACGGTTGATGGGCACCCCATCCATTTTCTCCTGGACACTGGAGCCACCCTTTCCATCATACAAGAATTTTGGGGCCCAACTTCCCCATCTAAGTCCCCTATAGTCGGGGTAGGGGACCAGTCCATCACTCCACGCATAACTCCTGTAGTTACATACATTTTTGCAAAAGTCCTCTTCACTCATTCCTTTTTGGTACTACCTCAATGTCCCATACCTCTTATGGGCAGGGACATTCTAGCCAAATTCCAGGCGTCCATTACCTTTAACCCAAGTGCAGCCCTTACCAACCCATCCCCCACAAACCCCTTTTTGGCACTT
>NW_007056006.1:0-395 GCF_000164805.1 Carlito syrichta | reverse complement strand
CTACCCAGCTCTCTAGCCATCTGATTAACTAGTTTTTTAACTAGCTAGCGAGCTGGCTAGTCAACCAATTAATGGTGTGACAACTTGCTAACCGGCTGGTTAGCCAGCTGACTTAACTAGTTGGTTAACATAATAGGCAGGTGGTCAGCCAGGTGTGTAACCTAGCTGATATGACTAGTTATCCAGCTGACTAGCCAGAGGACCTAACTAGCTTCCTACCTCTCGAGCCACCTGTATAGCCAGCTGAATTAACTAGCTGACTTAATTAGCCAGTCAGCTGGCTAGCCAACTGGCTTAACTAGGTCACTACCTAGTTATCAAGCTGGCTAGTCAGTTGCCTTTACTAGCTGTCATATCTAGCTGGCCTGCTTTCTAGTAATTTGAATTAACTAGCT
>NW_007056005.1:0-396 GCF_000164805.1 Carlito syrichta | reverse complement strand
AGCTAGCTAGTTATGTCAGCTGTCTAGCCTGCTGATTAGATAGTTAAGTGACCAAGTTAAATCAGCTAACTAGCCAGCTGCCCTGCTAAGTAACTTGCCAGTTAAGTCAGCTTACTAGTAAGATAAGTCACCTAGTTAATTCAGCTGGATAGCCAGTTGAATTATGTATGTAGTAAGCTAGTTAATTCACTTGGCTAGAAATCAGGCCAGCTAGTTAAAACAGCTAGCCAGCTGGATAACTAGTTAAACCAGCTAGTTTAGTGACCCAGCTGGCCAGCTGCTAGTATGTTAACCAACTCGTTGATTAATCACCTGGCTAACCAGCTGGGTAGCTAGTTTAGCTACCTCGTTATGTCCATTGGATTGCCAGCTTGCTAGCTAGTTAAAAAGATAGTT
>NW_007056004.1:0-418 GCF_000164805.1 Carlito syrichta | reverse complement strand
GGTCCTCAAGCTCTGAGATTCTTTCTTCTGCTTGGGTAATTCTGCTTTCCATGCTTATCAGTTTATTATTTATTTCATTCATTCATTTATTATTTATTTATTCCTTATTACTGTTATGTCAGATATCAACTCCTTCCTAGTTTTTTCTTGTGTCTCCTCAATTCTTTTTAATCTCTCCATTAATGTCTAGATATCTAGGTTTATAGTTTGAGACCCTTCATTCTGGCGGCTCTTCACAGTTTGCATTCCGAAGTCAGTTTTCTCAGTGTCTGTCCTCCCAGGGGTCTGGGAGAAACCCATACTTTTCTTTTGGTTTTTCTTCATTTGTGTAGATTTTTCTCTCTCCCCTTTCCCTCCTCTTCTTTAATTCTGTTTTTTGAGGGAAGGTGGGGTTGCTTTTGTTTCACTTCTGCAATAT
>NW_007056003.1:0-433 GCF_000164805.1 Carlito syrichta | reverse complement strand
TCCTCCTCGGATTCTCATTCATTTTCCTCTCTCTCTCTCTCTCTCTCTCTCTCTCTCTCTTTCTCTCTCTGCCCCTCTCTCTGTCTCTCTCTCTCTGCCCCTCTCTCTGTCTCTCTCTGTGTCTGTCTCTGTCTCTCTCCCTCCCTCTTTCTCTGTTTCCCTCTCTATCTGTTGGTCTCTGTCTTTCTCTGTGTCTGTGTGTCTCTCTCTCCCTCCCCCTGCCTCAGTCTGTCTGTCTCTCTCTCTCTCTCTCTCTGTTCCCCTCTCTCTGTGTCTCTGTCTCCCTGTCTCTCTGTCTCTGTCTCCCTCTCTCTCTCCGTCTCTCTCTCCCTCTTTCTGTCTCTCTGTTTCTCTCTCCCCTCCCCTGTCTCTGTGTCTCTCTCTTTCTCCCCCCTGTCTCTCTCTCACTGTCTCTCTGTCTCTCTCTCTCTCT
>NW_007056002.1:0-403 GCF_000164805.1 Carlito syrichta | reverse complement strand
GTTATGTCAGCTGTCTAGATAGTTAAGTCAGCTAGTTATGTCAGCTGGTTAGCCAGCTGGGTTGCTAGGTAACTAGCTATCTATGTCAGTTAAGTCACCTATTTAAGTAAGCTGGCTTGCCAGCTGGTTATATAGGTAGCTAGCTAGTTAAATCAAACATCAAGACAGCTAGCTAACTAATTAAGTCAGCTATTTGTGTCAGCTGGCTAACCATCTTGCTAGCTGGTTAAGTCAGCAAGATAAATCATCTGGTTAGTCAGTTGACTAGCAAGGTAGCAAGATAATTATGTAAGCTGTCTCACCAGTTGGCTAGCTAGTTAAGTCAGCTTGTTAATTCAGCTAACCAGCTGGGTATCTAGTTAAGTCAGCTTGTTAAGTCAGTTGGCTAGCCAGCTGGCTAGCC
>NW_007056001.1:0-559 GCF_000164805.1 Carlito syrichta | reverse complement strand
ACACACACCACACACACAACACACAAGTAACATGCTATGCACATGCACACCACGTGTGCCAGCATGTACAACATGCTATGTACACACACCAACACACATATGCACATAACATGCTAGGCACACACACACTACACACACCAACACACACATGAACACAGAAGGAGGCTGGCTCTGGAACTGGAAGGCCGAGTCAACCCCTCCTGCTTCCTGCGATTGCAAGGATTTGCAAGTTCACATGTGAAATCTTGAACATGAGTGGTCGTGCCTGTCAGCTCTGACCCCGAGCTCCTTCTGCCCTCCCCTGAGGTGGGGCTGCTATGGCCAATCGCTCATCTGTTCCTGTCAAAGCCACTGTGGGGTCTCAGCTATGTTGCTGAAGGCCTGACCCTCTGTCTCCTGGTCTGAAGGGTGGGACCAACCGCATGCTGACCGCAGGGGCTGTTGTAGGGAAGACCTGCACCCTGCGAGACCATGGCAGTCACTTCTATACCACATCGCCGCTGCTCCCTGCCGCCCCCTCTTCCCAAACCCTCACATCAGCCCACAGGCTTCCAGAACT
>NW_007056000.1:0-508 GCF_000164805.1 Carlito syrichta | reverse complement strand
AGTTAAGTCAGTTAGTTGAGTCAGCTGGCTAGCCAGCTGGCTAGTTGGTT
This sequence comes from Carlito syrichta, assembly GCF_000164805.1. Taxonomy (NCBI): domain Eukaryota; kingdom Metazoa; phylum Chordata; class Mammalia; order Primates; family Tarsiidae; genus Carlito; species Carlito syrichta. The sequence goes on along the minus strand of NW_007056000.1, from coordinate 458 downwards.
AAATCAGCTAGTTAAGTAAACCAACTAGCAAACTGGCTTTCTTGGTAGCTAGCTAGTTGTCAGCTGGCTAGTCAGCTGACTAGCTGGTTAAATCAACTAGTTAAGTCAGCTGGCTACCCAGCCTGCTAGCTAGGAAACTAGCTAGTAAAGTCAGCTGACTAGACAGCTGGCTAGCTGGTTAAGTCAACTATTTAAGTCAGCTGGCTGGTAGTTAAGTCTGCTGGCTACCCAGCTGGCTAGCTAGCTAAGTTAGCTGGTTAAATCAGCTAACGAGTTAAGTTGGCTGATGGAGTCAGCTGGCTGACTCATCAGCTAATGATGTAAGATGGCGGCGGGGTCAGCCAACTTACTCTTCAGCTAATGAGTTAAGTCAGCTGGTGGAGTCAGCTGGCTGGCTCATCAGCTATCGAGTTAAGTCAACTGGTGGAGTCAGCCAGCTGGCTCCTCAGCTAACGAGT
>NW_007055999.1:0-485 GCF_000164805.1 Carlito syrichta | reverse complement strand
ATGTATGTCCCATGCCTTCAGCCATGCGTCCCAGAAGACCTGCCTCCACTATCCACAATTGTGCCCTATGGCAAAGACATGTGTGAGCTCTCAGAACAGATGGACCCGAGATAAGGCAGCTGTTGGGCACAGAGCAATCAAGGTGATATAGTAATGCCATAGCCAGCTCAGGTTACGGTCATCTGGTCTGCCAGGAAGGGAGACCCCAACTTCACACCCATTCAAACTGGGGGTCTGGGGTCAAGGTTCCCTTTGTCCTGGCCACTCCAGAGGCTGGGGCAGGAGGACTGTCAGAGCCTGCGATTTTCAGCCTGGCAGTGAACGGTGGTCATGTCCCTGGGCCCCAGCCTGGGACATAAAGTCAGACCTTGTCTCCAAATACACCAGAATCATACACAAATTCTCATCTGGGAGTGCTGTGTTCACAGGGTGACTAGCTTTAGAGCCAGGGGAAATGGTATTGGGAGGAAGCAATGTCCCTGGGT
>NW_007055998.1:0-412 GCF_000164805.1 Carlito syrichta | reverse complement strand
GGGCTTCATATTCCTACTATCACTAGGTACAATCTATAGTTTTGTATTAGTGATTTTAAGACTTTTTTAATTAGACAAGTTTGTTTGCTTTGTGTTGAGTTGGAAAAATTGATACACTTGAAGGTTTCTATTGAAAGATACTCAAAGAATTTGAGCAATTGGAAAGAGTCTCTACAGTAGATAGGAATATAGTATCATGCACTTCTAACCCCCACCTTACAGAGTGTTTGAGCACCTTAAGTACTAGAGGGCTAAAGGTTGCTGTACTCGTCAGATCTGTGGCCCAGGGCAGGTGTCCCCCCACTATGCCTCTTTCTGTAATTCACTAATGTCCTTCCCATGTACATGTAGAGTTGGGTAGGTGTAGGATTGGCTGGCAAACCCACCATGGAGCTTCAGTTGTGTATCTGCT
>NW_007055997.1:5161-7124 GCF_000164805.1 Carlito syrichta | reverse complement strand
TTAGTGATCTATCACAGAAGCAAAGAAGCAAATACTGCATGTTTTCACTCATTAGGGGGCCCTGAACATTAATCAAATTAGCAAAAGAGAGGAATCAGCAATCACTGGACATCCCTAGGCAAAGAAGTCATAGAGGGGGTGCACATAAGTACACAAAGGAGCTGGACTCGGTGGCTCAGCCTGTAATCCCGTGCCTTTGGGAGGCTGAGGTGAGTGGATTGCCTGAGTCCGCGGGTTTGAGACCCGCCTGGGCAGCAAGACCTCATCTCTACAATAAATCAAAAAATCAGCCAGGCATGGTAGCACATGCCTGTAATTTTGGCTACTCAGAAGGCTGAGGCAGAAGGATCGCCGGAGCCCAGCAGGTTGAGGCTGCGGTGGCCAGGAGCGGCCACTGCACTCCAGTCTGGGCGACAGAGTGAGACTTCAACTCAAAAAAACAAAAAAGAGCACAAAGGGTGCCTGATCCCATACCAGGGGGAGTGAGGACCAGTTGGAGACTCAAACTTCACTTGCATTCAGCCTATTTGTGTAGTCAATACTTACTTGTGTTCCACAATATATGAAAAGGCACACACAACATCAAAGAAGAAAAAAAGCAGAATGAGTCCCAATACCTGATTTTAGGAGTTATTTTTAGTCAGAAAAATGTACCGGTGAAAGAATGCATTAATCAACAAAACAGAATAGAGAGTTTAGAAACCGGCTTGTAAACAAATGGTGCTGGAAAAATTGGACCTCCACATGTAAAAAGTGAACTTAGACACAGATTTTGACGTCCTACAAAAATTAACAGAACATGAAATTTATAAATTAAGTAAATAATGTAAAATGATACGACCTCTTTAACATAGAAAAAATCTACATGACCTGGGATTTGGAAATGAGTTTTTAAATAAAACACCACTAGTATTATTCATGAATACAAAATTGGTATGCTGAATGTTATTAAAACTACTCTGTGAAAGAAAATAAGAAATTAAAAAGACAGAGAAAACATTTGCAAAATGTATATGTGCTAAGGAACTTATATTCAAAATATTTTATGAGAGGATCCCCCACAAAAGAAAATGGAATTATTTTTGAAGGAGTGATCCAATGTAATACACTCGAATTTATTCCTTCAGATCAAACTAGAAGAGTTTTTTATCTGAAAGCCAGGTGCACTCTACAACGCCCGGCTAATTTTTTGAATTATTTTAGAGATGAGGTCTTGCCAAGTTGTCCAGGTGGGTCTCGAACCTGCGGGCTCGGGCAATCCACTCACCTCGGTCTCCCAAAGCATGGGATTACAGGCTGAGTCATTGAGCCCGGCCTGTTGTCATTTCTTTAGCATTTTTGAGATTAGTGATCATTTAATTTATGAAAAGAGTCATAGTTGTTATTTTTAAAATGTGTATAGTTTTATTTGCTCTTCTTATGTTGTTTCATTAGCCATTGTCTATTGATATAATAATATTATTTTTCTCTTTTAGTCTGTGAATGTAGTGAATTATATTGAATTTTTTAAAATGTTGAACTAGCTTACACCACAGGCATAAGTTCCATTTTTTGTAAGTATATAACTCTTGTTAGGTTGTCAATTTCTGTTCCTTCCATTTTCCTCATGTGTGTTTGTAGGGATATAAATTCCCCTCTTATTACAGCTTTTAAGGCATCCCAGAGATTTTGGTAAGATGTTTCTTCATTTTCATTTGTTTCCAGGTATCTTTTGATCTCTGTTTTGATGTCATCATTGACCCAGGAGTTATTTAGCATCATACTGTTTAGTGTCCATGTCTTTGTGGGTTTTGGGGGGACTTTGTTGGTGTCAATGCTTATTTTTATTCCACTGTGGTCCGAGAAGGTGCATGGTAGAATTTCAGTCCTTTTAAATTTGCTTATACTTGATTTGTGTCCAATTATGTGGTTGATCTTAGAATATGTTCCATGTGGTGATGAGTAGAATGTGTACTCTGTGGTC
>NW_007055997.1:0-5141 GCF_000164805.1 Carlito syrichta | reverse complement strand
CCTTGCTGATTTTTTGTCCTGATGATCTGTCTAAGGTTGTGAGTGGTGTATTAAAGTCCCCAGTTATTATGGTGTTAGAGTCAATGTCTTTCTTTAGAAGTATATAACTCTTATTCTATATTACTCAATTTGATATGTCAGTGTGTAAAAAGTTTGTGTCTAATTTTATGAGTGATCTTGGTTTATATCTTTCTTTTTATGTCTTTTTCTGGTTTTGATATTAGGGTAATACTATTCTCATAGAATGAATGGGGATGAGTCTTTGCTTTTCTATTTTCTGGAATATACTCATATTGTATAAAATTGGTGATAATTCTTGTGGAATATTTCTCTCAGTTTTGTCTCGCATAGTTTGATATACTCATGTTAGATGTTTACCCATTTATGATTGCTAACATATTCTTGGATAACAGGACTTTTGATAATTATATAACACCCTATTTATTTCTCATAATTTTCCTGTTCTGGTCTCCTTTGCTTAAAATTACCATAGGTACTCCAGTTTTCTGTTGGTTAATACTAGTATGGTATAGCTTCTTATATCTCATTGCTTTTAAACTATAATTGTTATATTAATGTGTGTTTCTTATAGACATTATAGAGTTGGGTATATTTTTAAAAGAACAATGTTAATTAATAATCTCTGTATTATAATTCGTGCGTATAGGTTGTTCTCATTTTCAATTGGTATATTTAGATTAATATCAACCATTTTTGTGTCTGTTTTCTATTTGTTGTCAAAAGTCTCTTTGTCTGCTTTCTGTGAATTTAATTGAGCATTTTAAACTAATAAGAACAGATGCAACATTTAGTCTTAGCCAAAAGGCTAAGAAACAATAACGGAGCACTTAATCATTTTTAAACAATTATTATTTATGTATAAATTATATTTTTTTAAAATTGCAACATCCTTAGCATTTACATTTTGAATTTTTCTTTTTTTATATTGAAAATATAGTTTATTTGGAAAGTAAATGGGAAAGAAAAACAGAGAAAGAGAGATTTACCTCCCCAAGATAGTGGAGGGGGCCAAAACTTAGGAAACAGCAGTGACAGCTCAAAGTGCCATGCAGCTGGGCCAGCAAAGCAATGGCCTACATTTGCAACTAACCTAATTTTATCTTCAAATGACACTATCCCACTTCATGAGTAGTGCAAATATCATATGATGAAATTCTCAATTCCTTCTTCACATTTACTCTAGTAGCACTATCAATCCAATAACCTATTCATATGTTATAATAACCCATTGCATTTATTTTTAGGCATTTTTGATCAGTTATCTTTTAGATACTTTAAAATTAAGAACAAGACAAATAGCTATTGTTATTTTCTCATTTTCTAATGTTATTTCCTTATGCAGACCCCTGTTTCTGATCTGCATTATTTTTATTTCCTATGGAGAACATTCTTAATATCTTTTCCAGGGCAAGATTGCCAACAATGATTTTTTTGGGCGGTAGGGTTATTTAAGAAAGTTTTTTTTTCTTCTGAAGGACAACTTTGCTGGATATAAAATTCTAGCCTTTTAAAACGTTTTTAACCTTTCAAATATTTTCCTCCATTTGCTTCTTCTGGCAGGGTATCTGACAAGAGAGTCTGCTGTAATAATTCTTACACTTTTTCTTCTACAGTTAAAGTGCTCTCCTCTCTGACTTTGTATATCTTTGCTGTGGAGAAAAATATGGGAACATTGTATAAGGATTATACATCTTTTCTTCTTTCCCATACCAGATTTGAAGGTAATTAAAAAACAAAGCAAGAAACAAACAAAAAAACACACTCATTTGAAAACAAGTTACAATTCTGGAAGTGCAAAACCCAACAAAATAATATTTTAAAATATATTTAATTTTAAAAAGTGCCCTCATAAGTCATTTTCTGAAAATTGTTGACTAACGTTTAAAACTTAGAAATTTCCAGATTAAGAATTTAGGACTCTTTAAATATTGGCCACATCTTCTATTCTTGTCTAATACACGTTGTCAAAAAACACTGAACAAATTAATCAGTTTCAGTTCCCTGAAACAAAAAGCAAGGAAAAAGAGTTGTTATTTTCAATTCAAAATAGTAACTTTTTAGTTATTTGTTTACTATGTTAAATCAATATTTCTGCTTGTATTTCTGTGTACATTATCAAAATTATTTTGCTTTGAAAATACAGATTATGTGTTTTGTTACAATAAAAAGACATTTCTAGATACATACTTATTGTAAAAAGTTTGGAGAATCTTTTTTTCTTCATTTTTGGGGTTGGAGAATTTCTAGTCTTTGATATTTCCTTAATATCAAATAGGTATTTTAATACAAATGTAGACAAATTCAGAAACCACATGAGATGCATTTATTCATATTAGTTTCAGAAAGTGGGGTGGGTGTGAGGGGTGAGTGTTTAAAATGTTGTTACCTAAATATGCAAACTGTGTGACTAAAAAATCTTGAAGAGGTAAGGTACACAATCACACATAAAACTTTCCCATATGCTTAGCCAGTGTATACATAGTAGTATCAAAGTTATTAAATTCAACTCAATTCAAGAGATATATCCTTCTGAATTCTGAGCATTGGGCTAGCTATTTGATTAAGTTTTGGATTTCAATCTCTTGCTTTGAGTAGTGTGTAAGAAAAGCTTAACCTAAGCTCATCCTGATCAATGTAAATATAATCACTTCTCCTATATCTAGCACATTAGATCAAATTATTCGTTTCTGAAATAATACTGTTAAAATGGCACCTGTGAATTTCCCATAGATAATAATGACTTCCAACATTAATTTCTCCACCATTCTATTGCAAAATGTTGATTTAGGCTTCCCACAAAACATACAACTATTCAAAGAAAATTTGATCAAGAAAATGGGTTAGGATTGTTAAGAATAGCAAAATCAGTATTTTAAGTTCCAATCAAAATTAAGTTTAGGGTGGAGTGTTATATAATGACATAGCGCTGTGATGATTGATGTTGCTCTTGTACCTTGCCAAACTATTCTTCCTTGTTTCTGTTAGCTGAAATTTAATACTGAGTAATACACAATAGCAGAAGTTTATGAGATCTGATAACTCAGAGAAAGTAATGAAAATTTCCAAATTGTTCAAATCAGTTATAGCCTTTATCTTAACCCTAATTTATACAACTAATATAATTTTTATGCACCAAATAACACCTTTTCTGCATGCTTTGATAAACAATAGTTATTATCAAGTGTTTTTAGTAGAAATCACTGTCTGCAACTAATGCTGATTTTCAAATTCATCCATAACAAAGTTTAATTTAAAAATTTTGCTATTTTAATAAAACTTGTAATTTATGTCAGGAATAGAACTAGAAAAAATAATGGTTGTGTTTAGTTATGTTGATAAAAGAAGTATAAGAACATGAGTAGAACACTGAGTGCTCACTAAGTCATTGAAATGGGAAAAAATAAAATTTAGGAACTTCTATGGATACAAGAAAAATTTATAGGAGTGTTAGAAAATATGTGATATGTGATCTGGCATATGTTGAGTATTATCATTCTGGCTCATGTGGAAAATGTACTGATGGTCACAAGAATGGAATCAGATCTCTCATATGCTAGATAAAGTCTTGCAAAATGTGTACTGAAATGGTAGTTGTAGTGGTAGGGAGAGGTGGTTGCATGTGAGTGTGTTTTGAAGAAAAAGTCAATAGAATTTGCTAATATGTCAGATTAGAAATATAAGATAATGATGCCTTAAATATATCCAAAATTTAGGAATGATGGAGTTATAACCTAGTAAGTTGGAGGGAAACAAGAGAAGGGAAAAAAAAGTTGAGAAGAAGATGAGGATTCAAATTTTTGCTAGTTGACTTTGAGATGACTAGAATTTTAAAGAAGATTACTCCTGGCCTTTAAACACAGATGAAATTTAAGATAGTGGTTCTAGATGAAATTATTGAGAGAGATGATGGAATTTCAAAGAATGAGTCCCAAGGCCTTTCAAATTTCGACAGTGGAAAGATAAGAATCAGCAACACATGTTTGGTGAGAGAAATTGGGGGCCAGAGCGAAGGAAGGAAAGTGTTTAAAGAATGAGTGAGGGATCAACTAGACCAAATATTGCCAATAAATTGAGTAACAAATAAAATCAGAAATAAAAGCAACCCCAGCTTTCACAACAAAGGGGTTATTGGTATCCTAACACACTCATTGCCTCATATTACTGTTGAGAGCATTTAATGATTTGTTAACTTGTGAAACACATTTCAGGAACAAGATTCATTCTCAGAAACTGTTATTTGTTATTGATGATGCTGATTTTTAAAATTTTTTGATGGTGATAGTGTTATATTCAATGAAGAGCTCAATTACAACTATCTCATATTCTTTACATTTTACTCACCTCAAATTAAACTGAGCTTACTTTGTTTTAACTTTTTGAAAAATTTTTTGGACTCAGTCTCATATATATATATAAATAAAATGTCATTTTCTCCATCTTAACTGGAATCTTTCCCTTTAATGATTCTAAATATTTTTTGAACTGGACCTCTTTTCCAAATATTTTCTTAGCTGTGCCTTTGAAATGAGATATCTATCTATATCTATTATCTATTTCTCTGTCTATTTATTCCCATATATATTTGTTGTTATTATACTCATAATATAAAATGTGAGAGTGTACATGAAGAGGTTTCTGCAACTTCATGCATTTGAAGTTGGTTATAGGTAAATACATCTGTGGGAGTTTTATGGGCAAGGTTTTGTTGTGTTTTTTTTGAGCTGACAGGAAAGAGGGAATAGGGCTTCAGTGCTCCGGCTGCAAGTGACTAAATTCTGCCATCAGCCTGCAGAAGCTTGGAAAAGAGAGAATTTCTTTTCCACATTCCAGTGAGAATTGCAGGCTGAACCCAGAGTAGAGGACCCATTTGAGCCACACCCATAATCCTGAACCTGGAAGATGTGAGATGATACACTTGTGCTGTGTTGAGCCTCCAATTTTCCTGCCATCTGTGATGCATCAAGAGGGAACTAATACACATAGTGAAGGTCACCCAGATGACAAGAGGCTGAGTGAAGGGTGCCTACTGCAAAGACTCTGGTCTTTCCCACTGTGGATTGTGCCTCTAAGTCAGAGGAGTCTACAGCAAACAAATCCAGGAGACCAACACAGCCTCTCCT
>NW_007055996.1:0-572 GCF_000164805.1 Carlito syrichta | reverse complement strand
CTGCTCTGTGATGTGTACCACAGTGAATGGCCTTCCTCTGTTATTGGTGTCCTAGTAAATGGCACTCCTGTGTGATGGGTGACTTACCCTCCTCCAAAATAGATGACTCAGTGACTTGCTCATCTCTGTAATAGGTGACCAGTGACTGGCCCACTTTCAAAATGGGTGTGCCATTTACTCACCCTCCGCTGTGCTGATGCTCTAGTCAGAGGCCTTCCTTTGTGATCTGTGCCTCAATGACTGGGCCTCCGCTTTATTTGTGCCCCTGTGACTGGCTCTCCTCCAAGTAGATTGAGAGCCTCACTTTGATGGATGGTCCAGTGACAGGTCCTCCACCATAATTGGTATCCAAGCTACTGACCCATCTCTCTGGTGGGTGCCCCAGTGACTGACTCTTCTGTGATGTGTGTTACAGTGATTAACTCTTCTCTGTGATGTCCCAGTGGCTTGGCCTCCTGTATAAAGTGTGCCAAAATAACTGGCCTCCTCTGTGGTAGGTGTTCCAGTGAGTGGCCCTCAACTGAGAAAAAAGTCCCAGTCACTGATACTCCACTGTGATCAGTATGACACTC
>NW_007055995.1:0-400 GCF_000164805.1 Carlito syrichta | reverse complement strand
TTCTGAAAAATTTTACATTAATTGTTTTCAATGACTGAATATTACATAATTTTTACATATGCTATACTTTTAATCATATACTAATAATAGGTCTACAGTGTTGATCCCAATTTAATCTTTTTTTTTTTTTGAGTTGGAGTCTCACTCTGTTGCCCAGACTGGAGTGCAGTGGCCGCTCCCAGCTACTGCAGCCTCGACCTGCAGGGCTCCAGTGATCCATCCGCCTCAACCTTCTGAGTAGCCGGAATTACAGGCACGCACTACCACACCTGGCTGATTTTTTAAATTTCTCGTAGAGATGAGGTCTCGCCAAGTTGCCCGGGCAGATCTTGAACCCGCCGGCTCAGGTAATCCACTCACCTCAGCCTCCCAAAGTGTGGGATTACAGGCTGAGCCACTG
>NW_007055994.1:0-547 GCF_000164805.1 Carlito syrichta | reverse complement strand
CCTCAGCCTCCCAAAGGCGTGGGGTTACAGGCTGAGCCACCAAGCCCGGCTTATCTTTTTTTTTTTTTTAAGAGATGAGGTCTAGCCAGCTTGCCCAGGCAGGTTTCCAATCCCTGGGCTCAGGCAATCTTCTGGCCTCTGCCTTCAAAGTGTTGGGGTTACAGGTGTGAGCCACCGCACCCAGCCCAGACTGTGCTTTTGAGAGGCAAAGACAAAAGTCAGGCAGAAAAAGCCACAGCGTTGAATCCCGCAGCCTCTGGGCAGGGTCGTGGCAAAGGAGCAGCAGAGTTTGTGCAGAGCACCCTCCAGCCACCAGCGCCCTCCCACCGCACTGCCTCGACTGTGGGCTGCCGCTGTTCGCCGCAAGGGGCTCGGGGCCTCAGGAACCCCCATCCTCCCAGCCACTGCCCCGTTCTCTTCCAGATGACGTCCCCATCCGCACCTGGTTTCCCAAGGAAAACCTTTTCAGCTTCCAGACGGCAACCACAACTATGCAAGCGTGAGTCTCCCACCCTGGGTAGGGGCAGGGACGGGTGGTCTCTCTCTG
>NW_007055993.1:0-402 GCF_000164805.1 Carlito syrichta | reverse complement strand
ATTTCTGTCTTCTACTAAACACACACACACACACACACACACACACACACACACACACACGATTGCAATGCCTTTAATACAAAGTTGTCACTTGAAGGAGAAAAAAACTTTTACTATCAACTGATCCAGTAATGGGAAGCTATTTGGCATAGACTTAAAACATTCATGTCAAGCCAGCAGAGTGACCGCCAGAGTTTCTATATAGAATGTAACTTGAGGAGTTATCCTGATCCTGGAAGAGTCAACCAGATGGCCAGAAGGAGGCCAGTAAAAGGTGGGAGGGTTGAGGCCTAACTCAAGGGGAAGCTGGTGCTTGTAAATATACCTTCAAATTTTATTTTAGGTTTCAACCTTCGCATAAGTTCACTCAGGATGAGCTGCTCAGTGTTGTGGTGGATTTTT
>NW_007055992.1:0-402 GCF_000164805.1 Carlito syrichta | reverse complement strand
TGGGGAGGCGTGGATGCTCATCATTACACACGTGTGAGGCATCTTTTTTTTTTACTGGAGATTCCATTGGCCCGCCTGGGGCACTGTGGCATGATCGTGGCTCCTGGGGCCTCGATCTGTGGGGCTGAGGCAGTCCTCCTGCTTCTGACCCAAGTAGCCGGGACTTCGTTAGCCACAGCGCTGACTCAGTTTTGGATACCTCTTGTCAAGACGAGGTCTGGCCACATCTTCCGGACTGGTCCCTGACCTCTGGGCACAGGCATCCTCCCACCTCAGCCTCCCAGGACTTGGGGCTGACGGTTGTGGGCCACGGTGCCTGGCCTGAACTCGTATGTTCTGTCGGCAGGGGTGAGGCAAAGGAATGCCCACGACAGAGCCCACTGCATCCCGTGTAACCAGAAC
>NW_007055991.1:0-407 GCF_000164805.1 Carlito syrichta | reverse complement strand
GCTACCTAGCTAGCCAACTGGCTAGCAAGCTGACTTAATGAGCTGACTTAACTAGCTAGATATCTGGATAGTCAGCTGATTAAATAGTTAACTAACTAGCTAGCTACCTAGCTAGCCAGCTGACTAATAAATTTAGCTAACTAGCTAGCTACCTAGCTAATAAGCTGACTTAAATAGTTAGTTGAATTAACCAGCCATCTAACTAGTTAGCTTAGTCATTATATAACGTGCTAGCTGCCTGATTTAATGAACTGACTTATCTCGTTAGCTAATGAGCTAGCTAGCTTACTCATCCATCTGACTTAGCTCTTCAGATAACTAGCTAGCTACCCTACACAACAAGCTGTCTCAACCTGTTTGTTAACGAGCTAGCTAGCTGACTCAACCAGCTGACTTAACCTGTTAGT
>NW_007055990.1:0-5980 GCF_000164805.1 Carlito syrichta | reverse complement strand
ACCAGCTGACTTAGCATGCCAGTCACCTAGCTAGCCAACTGGCTAACCAGCTGACTTAACCAGCTGACTTAATTAGATAGACATCCGTCTTGCCAGCAGGCTAAACTAGCCAGCCACCTAGCTAGCCAGTTGACTAGCCAGCTCACCTAACTCAATGACAACTAGCCAGTCAGCTGGTTAAGCAGCTGACTTAATTAGCTAGCTACATACCTAGACAGGTGGCTAGCCAGCGGACTTAACTAGCTGACTTGAACAGCTAACCAGCTGGTTAGTCAGGTGAATTAACTATGTATCTACTTAGCTAGCCAGTCGGCTTGCCACTTGAATTAGCAAGCTCACTTATCCAGCTAGCCAGCTGGCTAGCCAGCTACCTCAACTATCTTACATAACTATTTAGCCAGATGACTAGTCAACTGATTTAACTAGCTGACATCTCTAGCTAACCAGGTGGCTAGCCAGCTGATTTAACTAGCTAGCTACCAATGTATACCACTGGCTTGCCTGCTGAATTAACTACCTAGCAACCTAGCTAACCAGCTGGCTAGCGAGCTGACTTAACTAGATGACTTAACTATCTAGCCAACTGGCTAGTCAGCTGACTTAAGTAGTTAGCTAACCAAATAGACAGCTGGCTAGTCACCTGACTTAAGTAACTGACTCAACTAGCTAGCCAGCTGACTTATCTATCTGATTTAACTAGCTAGCCAGCTGGTTGGTCAGTTGAATTAACTAGCTGACTTAACCAGCTAGCCAGCTGTATAGACAGCTGACTTAATTAGCTAGCTACCTATAAGCCACCTGGGAAGCCAGAGGAATTAACTAGTTGACTTAACTAGCTAGCCAGCTGACTAGACAGCTGACTTAACTAGCTTGATACTTACCTATCCAGCAGGCTAACCAACTGACTTAACTAGTTGACTTAACCTGCTATCAAGCTGTCACACCTAGGTGACTTATCTAGCTAGCCAGCTGGCTACCCAGCTGACTTAACTAGCTCTCTACAGAGCTAGCTAGCTGGCTAGTCATCAGACTTAACTAGCTGACTTAATAACTAGCCAGCTTTCTAGCCATCTGACTTAACAATCTCTCAACCTAGCTAGCCAGCTCACTAGCCAGCTGACAACTAGCTGAATTAAATAGTTGGCCTGCTTGCTAGACAGCTAAATTAACTAGCTTGTTATATATCTAGCCAGCTGGCTAGCTAGCTGACTTTAATAGGTGACTTAACTGGCTAGCCAGCTGATTAGAAAGCTGACTTAGAGTAGCAACTACCTAGCTAGATAGCTGGATATCCAGCTGACTTAACTAGGTGTCTTAACTAGCTAGCCAGTGGGCTAGACAGCTCATTTGACTATCTAGCTACCTAGCTAGCCAGCTGATTTAACTAGGTGTCTTATGTAGCTAACCAGCTGTCTAGCCAGCTGATTTAACTAGGTGACTTATGTAGCCAACCACCTAGCTAAGCAGATGCATAGCCAGCTGATTTAACTAGCTAGATAACTACGTAGCCCATTGGTTTACCTGCTGACTTAATTATCTATTTACCTACCTAACCAGTTGGCTAGTGTGCTGACTTAATTAGGTCACTTACTAGCTAGCCAACTGGCTAGCCAGCTGAATTAAATGGCTAGCTACCCTGTTAGGCAACTGGCTAGCCTGCTGATTTAGCTTTCTGACTTAACTATCCATAAAGCTGACTAAACTGGCTGATTTAACCAGCTAGCTACCTAACTAGCCAGCTGTCCTAACTAGCTGGCTTACCTAGCTAGCCACCTCGCTAGATATCTAGCTAGTCAGCTGACTTAACTAGCCGACTTAACTAGCTAGCTCGCTGATATAACAAGCTGACTTATATAGCTAGCTTCCAAGCTAGCCTGCTGACTTAACGAGCTGAAATAACTACTTAGCCTGATGGATAGCCATCTGCCTTAACTAGCTTTTTAACTAACTAACAGCTGTATAGCCAACTGATTTAACGAGCTAACAACTAGCTAGCCAGCTGTTTTCCAGCTGACATAACTAGCTGAGTTAACCAGCTAGTCAATTGGCTTGCCAGCTCACTTAACTAGCTGGTTGCCTATCTAGCAAGCTGACTATCCAACTGACTTACATAGCTGACTTAAGATAGCAAGCTGGCTAGCCAGCTCACTTAACTAGTTAGCTACCTACCTTGCCAGAAGGCTTGCCAGCTGACAACTAACTGACTTGAACAGCTTGCCTGCTGACTTGCAAGCTGACATATTTAGCTAGCTACCTACTTAGCCAGCTGGCTAGATAGCTGACTTACCTATCTGACGTAACCAGCTACCCAGTTGGCTAGCCAGCTGAGTTAACTCACGACATCACTAGCTAGCCAGTAGATATCTAGCTGACTTAACTAGCTAGCTACCTACCTTGCCAGTTGACTAGCCAGCTCTCCTAACTAGGTGAATAATCCAGCTAGGCAGCTAGCTAGCCAACTGACTTAACTGCATCACTACCTAGCTATCCAGCTGGCTAACCAGTTGACTTAACTAGCTGACTTACTAGCAAATTACCTAGCTAGTCAGCTGACTTAAGTAGTTAGCTAACTAGATAGTTACCTAGCAAGCCATCTGACTTCAGTATTTAGGTAACTACCTATGTACCTAGCTAACAAGGTGATTTAAATAGTTAGATGCCTAGCTAGCTAGCTTACTTAGCCAGATGGCTATGTAGTGTGCTTACTCGTTATCTAACATGCTAACTAGTGACTTAATCGCCTGAGTGAACTCGTTAGCTAATAAGCTAACTAGCTGACTCAACCAACTGACTTAACTCATTAGCTAACAAGCTAGCTAGCTGACTAATCTAGATAACTTAACTGGTTAGCTAACTAGCTAGCTAGCGTACTCAAACAGCTGACTCAGTCATTTGCTAACTAGCTAGCCTGCTGACTCAACCAGCTAACTTAACACGTTAGTTAACTAGCAAACTACCTGACTCAACCTGATGACTTAACCCATTAGCTAACTACCTAGCTAGCTGTCTTAACCAGCTGACTAAATTAGAAAGCTGACTTTACTAGCTAACTAAGCTAGCTGTCTTAACTACTTAGCTAGCTGATATAATTGGCTGACTTAAGTAGTTTGCTAGTGACTTAACTACCTGAATCAAATAGCTAAATATTTAGCTGGATGAATAACAAGCTGAGTTAACTAGTTAGATAAATAGTTAGGTAGCAGACTCAAGTAGCTGACTTAAATAGTTAGCTATCTAGTGAGCAACCTGTCTTAGCTAACTGACTTAGCTAGCTAGCTAATTAGCTAGCTGACTTTGCTAGCTGACTTAACTAGTTGGATAATGAAATAGCTAGCTGACATAACGAGTTGGTTAACGAGTTATCTAACTGTATTAACTACTTAGTAAAAGAGTTAACTAGTTTTCTTTATTAGTTGGGTAACAAGTTAGCTAGGTGACAACTTGCTGGCTGGCAATTCGGCCGACTACTTATCTGGTTTAACACATTGGCTGACTATCAGCTGACTTGTTAGCTGGCTTAACAAGTCTGCCAAATAGTTTGCAAACTAGTTAGCTGGTTTAATTAGTTGACTGACGAATTGACCCACAAGTTAGCTTGGTTAAATATTTGCCTTGCTAGTTTGCTGATCTAACAAGTTGGCTGACTAGTTTGGCCACTAGGTAGCTGACTTAACTAGTCGGTCCACAAGTTAGCTGACCTAACGTATCAGCTGACAAGTTGGCCGAATAGTCGGCAGATAGGTTAGCTGACTTAAATAGTTGGCCTTCTTGTTGGCCGACTGAAAGACTTACTTAACTAGTAGTCCAATGAGTGAACCCACAGGTGAACTGAGTTAACTAGTCAGCTAGCGAATGAGCCAACTGGCCAGCTGACTTAATTATTTGCCGGCGATGAGCCTACTGTTCAGCTGATTTAACTTGTCAGCTGGCGAGTGAGCTGACTGATCAACTGACTAGTAGGCTAGTGAGTGAGCCAAATGGTCAGAAGAGTTAACTAGTCAGCCAGTGAATGAACCGATTGGTGAGCTGACTTAACTTGTCATCCAACGAGTGACCCAACATGTGAGCTGCGTTAACTATTCGGCCAGCTTTCGAGCCGACATGTGAACTGACTTAACTAGTCAGCTAGTGAGCAAGTCTACAAGTTAGCTGACCTGTTGGCCTGCGAGTGAGCTGACAATTTAGTTGACCTGTTGGCTGGCGAGTGAGCCGACTAGTTTGCTGACCAGTTTGCTGGCGAGTGAACCGGCTAATTAGCTGAACTGATGGAAAGAGAGCGAGCCCACTAGTTATGTGACCAGATAGCTGAGTTCCTAGCTGACTAGTTAGCTAAGTAACTAGCTGATTTGCTAACTGAATTAACTAGCTAGCAGACTAGCTAGCTGGCTAGCTAGCTGACAACTAGCTAGCAAACAAGCTATCTAACTCTCTAGCTTGCTGACTTAACTAGTTAGCTATCTGGCTAGTTAGTTGGCTAACTGACTTAATTATCTAGCTGACGAGCTAACTGACTAGCTAACTGATTTAACTAGCTAGCGGACTAGCAAGTTGAATAGCTAGTAGACTTCAATAGCTAGCTGAATGATGAGCTGACTTATTAGCTGACTTAACAAGCTAGCTGGCTAGCTAGTTGACTTAACTAGCTGACTAGCAACTGAGCAGGATAGTGGGCCATCCAGCTGACTTAACTAGCCAGTTAACTGGTTGACTACATGGGTAGCCATCTGGCTTAACTAGATAGATATTTGGCTAGCTAGCTGGCTAGGCAGCCGACTAGGGAGCTACTGGGCTGACCAGCTAGGCAGCCAGCTTAAATACCCATCCAGCTAGCTGAATGGTCGGATAGCCAGCTGGCTTAACTAGCCAGGCACTCTGCTGGTCAGCTGTCAAGCCAGCAGGCTTATCTAATGTGCCAGCTACCTGACCAGTCTGCTAACCAGCCAGCTTAACTTATCAGGCACCTAGCTAGCCTGTTGGATAACAAGCTGACTTAACTAACTGACTTAACTATATAGACATCTGGCTAGCCTGCTGCCTTACCTAGCTAGACACCTTGCTAGCCAGCCGACTAGCCAGCTCACTAAACTCGCTGAATTAACTAGCTAGCCAGCCAGCTAGCCAGCTGACTTAAATACCTATCTAACTACCTAGCCATGTGACTAGCCAGCTGACTTAACTGCCTGACTGAATAAGTTATCCAGCTGGCCATGCAGCTGATGGAACTAACGAGCTACCTAGCTAGCCAGTTGACTAGCTAATTAAATTAACTAGCTGACTTAACCAGCTAGCCAGCTGGCTAACCAGCTGACTCAACTAGCTGACATAACTAGATAGCCAGCTGACTAGCCAGCTGACTTAACTAGCTGACAACACTAGCTAGCCAGGTGGCTACACAGCTGACTAAAATAGCTAGCTACCTACGTATCCCGCAGGCTTGAGAGCTGACTTAACTTCCTAACTAACTAGCTAACCAGCTTACTAGCTTGCTGACATAATTAGGTGACTTAACCAGCTCTCCAGCTGGCTAGCCATCTGAATTAACAAGCTAGCAACCCAGCAAGGCAGCTGGATAGCCAGCTGACTTAACTACCTGACTTAAATAGCTGGTAGCTGACAAAACTAGCTGACTTAACTAGCTATCTATCTAGCCAGCTAACATTACTATCTGAAATAACTAATTAGCCAGCTATCTAGCCATCTGATTTATCCAGCTTTTTAACTAGCTAGCGAACTGGCTAGCCAACTGATGTAAAGGGCTGACTTAACTACCTAGCCAGATGGTTAGCCAGCTGATTTAACTAGTTGATTAATGAGCTAGACAGCTGGCCAGTCAGGTGACTAAACTAGCTGACTTAATTAGATTTCTAGATGGCTAGGCAGATGATTTAACTAGCTCTGTGCCTCTCTAGTCACCTGATATCCAGCTGAATTAACTAGGTGACATAATTAGCTAGCCAGCTTGCTAGCCAACAGACTTAAA
>NW_007055989.1:0-751 GCF_000164805.1 Carlito syrichta | reverse complement strand
TAGCTAGTTAGATAACTAGTTAAGTCAACTGGTTAGCAAGGTAGCCGGCTAGTTAGGTCAGATATTTAAGTCAGCTGGTGAGCTAAGTAGGTATCTAGTTAAGTCAGCTAGTTAAGTCAGCTGGCTAGGTAAGTAGCTAGCTAGTTATGTCAGCTAGCTAAGTCAGCTGGGTAGCTACTCATGTCTGCTAGATAAGTCAGCTGCCTAGACAGATGGCTAGGTAGGTAGCTAGGTAGTTAAGTCAGCTGGCTAGGCAGCTGGCTAGCTAGTTAATTCTGCTAGTTAAGTCAGCTGTTTAGCTAGATTGCCAGCTAGTTGAGTCAGCCTGCTAGCTAGTTAGGCAGCTAATTGTGTCAGCTGGTTAGCTTGTTAGCCAGCTAGTTGGGTCAGCTGGCTAGCTCTTTAGCCCACTAGTTGGCCAGCTGGCTAACTCATTAGTCAACTAGTTGAGTCAGCTTGCTAGCTCCTTAGTCAACCAGTTGTGTCTGTTGGCTAACTCATTAGCCAACTAGTTAAGTCAGCTGTCTAACTCATTAGCCAGCTAGTATAGACTGTTGGCAACCTCATTAGCCAAGTAGTCAAGTCAGTTGGCTAACTTGTTAGCCAACTAGTGAAGTCAGCTGCCTAACAAGTTAGCCAACTAGTTGAATAATCTGGCTAACTCGTTAGCCATCTAGTTAAATAAGCTAGTTAACTCATTCGCCAACTTATTAAGACACCTAACTAACTTGTTAGCCAACTAGTGAAGTCA
>NW_007055988.1:0-905 GCF_000164805.1 Carlito syrichta | reverse complement strand
CACTCTAATTAAAATACAAAGATTGAGAGATTGGTTTACCAAAGCTAAATCCAGATATCAAACTATAAAAAAAGACAGAATAAAATTTAAAAGATAGAAAAGGCATACCATCAATCACCACTTTAAAAAAAACTTAAAGTACTTATCTTAATACCAGACAAAATAGGCTCTGGTTAAGGAATAGTCAAAGCAAAACGATAGGAATGTTTCTTAAGTAGTCAATCATTAAAAAGATGTAAGAAATCTACATGTGCATGCAATTATAATGGAGTTTTAAAATGTATAAAACAAAAAGTCACAGAATTGCAACAAGAAATAAACAAAGGCACAATCATAATCAACAATACCAAAGAATGCAAAATGTGTTCTCTGACCATAATAAGATTAAAACAGAGGTTAATTACTTGAAAAACCTGAAAAATCCACAATTAGTGGGAAAAGCATTTTAAAATCACTGAAGTGATTTAAATCACTAAAGTCAAGAATAGATCACAAGGGAAATTACAAAATATTGTGAACTAAATAAGATACAATATAGCAAAATGCATTAGATACAGCTAAAGTAACATATATAGGGAAATTTTCTAGCCTAAAGTGTTTAAATTAGAAACCAGCAAAAATCTAAACTCAAAAATCTAGGCTTCCAAATTAAGAAAAAGAACAATTTAAATTCAAATTAAGTAGAAGAAAAAAATTATAAAACTTAGAGTAAAAATTAAGAAAATGAAAACATGCAAACAATAAAAAATGGCAAAACCAAAAGTTGGCTTATTAAGATCAATAAATTTGACTGACGCCTATCTAGAACTGTCAAGTATTTAAAAATAAACATATTTGTCAGTATCAATAATGAAATAGGAGACAATAATAGAAATGCTAGAAACATTAACAAGTTACAGTGGAGG
>NW_007055987.1:260420-261713 GCF_000164805.1 Carlito syrichta | reverse complement strand
TGGTCATGATGATGATTTTTGAGATGTGTTGTTGAATCCGGTTTGCTAGGATCTGTGAGAATTTAGCATCTATGTTCATCAAAGATATTGGCCTGTAGTTCTCTTTCTTTGTTGGATCTTTACCTGGCTTGGGTATCAATGTGTTGTTAGCTTCATACAATGATTTGGGGAGGGTTCCATCTTTATCAATCGCCTGGAATACCTTCAGTAGGATTGGAATCAGCTCCTCCTTAAATGTCTTGTAGAATTCTGCTGGAAAGCCATCTGGTCCAGGGCTTTTTTTTGTAGGTAGTTTTCTTATTACATAGTCAATTTCCTTGATTGTTATTGGTCTATTTAGGGTCTCAATTTCTTCTTGTTTCAACCTAGGCAGTTTGTGTGATGACAGAAAGTCCTCCATCTCCTTGAAGTTTTCAAGTGTGTTTCCATACAAGTGTACCTAATAGTCTCTAATGATCGTTTGTATTTCTTCAGGGTCAGATGTGACTTCACCTTTTGTGTTTCTGATTGTGCTTATTTTGGGATTTTTCTTTCTTTCTCTTGGGCAGTCCAGCTAGGGGACCACCGATCTTGTTTATCCTTTCAAAGAACCAGTTTTTTGTTTCATTGATTTTTTTGTATTGTCTTTTTGTCTTCTATGTCCTGGATTTGGGCTTTTATTTTGGTGATCTGGATTCTTCTGCTGAAATTAGGGTTTTTGTGGTCTTGCTTTTCCAGCTTCCTTAGGTGGCTTATTAGGCTGTTAATTTGTGCTCCTTCCATTTTCTTCATGTGCATTTGTAGGGATATAAATTACCCTCTTACTACAGCTTTCATGGTGTCCCAGAGATTTTGGTAAGATGTTTCTTCATTTTCATTTGTTTCCAGGTATCTTTTGGTCTCTCTTTTGATTTCATCATTGACCTAGAAGTTGTTTAGCATCATACTGTATAGTGTCCATGTCTTTGTGGGTTTTGGGGAAACCTTGTTGGTGTTAATGTATATTTTTATTCTACTGTGGTCCAGAAGGTGCATTGTAAAATTTTAGCCCTTTTAAATTTGCTTATGCTTGACTTATGGACAATTATGTGGTCTATCTTAGAATACATTCCATGCGGTGATGAGTAGAATGTGTATTCTGTGGTCTTTGGATAAAGTGTTCTGTAGGTATCAATTAAGTCCATTTGGTCAAGAGACACATTGAGGTTCTGGATCTCATTGCTGATTTTTTGTCCAATGATCTGTCTAGGGTTGCGAGTGGGGTATTAAAGTCCCCAGTTATGATGGTGTTAGAGTCAATATCTTTCTTTAGTT
>NW_007055987.1:258778-259791 GCF_000164805.1 Carlito syrichta | reverse complement strand
TTTGTTTAGGTGAATTATTATTTGTCTACGAACTGGTCTTCTCATTTGTTGTCTTGCAGGGGTTCTCTGAATCTCTTGTGTTTGCATTTTTGCATCATTGATTTGATAAGGGAAGTTTTCTTGAATGATCTCATGGAAGGTTTGTTCCAGTGTGGTATCTGTCTCTCTTTCTGCCTCAGGAAGGCCAATTGCTCTTAGGTTCAGTCTCTTGAAGTAATCGCTCATCTGTTGAAGGTTTTGTTCTGTCTTTTTGAGCTTGTTTTCTGTGTTTTTGAGAGTTTGGGTTAGTACTATACTTTGGTCCTCAAGCTCTGAGATTCTTTCTTCTGCTTGGGTAATTCTGCTTTCCATGCTTATCAGTTTGCTATTTATTTCATTCACAGTATTCTTTATTACTGTTATCTCAGATATCAGCTTCTTTCTAGTTTCTTCTTGAGTCTCCTCAATTCTTTTAAATCTCTCCATTAATGTCTTGATATCTAGGTTTGTAGTTTGAGACTTGTCATTCTAGGTACTCTTAATTGTTTGCATTCCGAAGTCAGTTTTCTCAGTGTCTGCCCTCCCAGGGGTCTGGGAGAGACCCATATTCTTCTTTTGGTTTTTCTTCATTTGTGTAGATTTTTCTCTCATCCCTGAAGCAAAAGGAGGTACAAAAGAGGAAAATAATGGAGGAAGCAGGGTCAATAGAAAGTTAGAGAGAGAGAAGAATGAGAGACATACATACCAACTAACAGGTGAAAGAGACACAAGACCAGAGATAAGTGAAAAAGAAACAAACAAACAAAAAACACAGAAAGAAAATTCCCTAAAGAATACTGGTAGCTACACAGAGACAGACCAATAAGATCATGAAACAGGTAGTGTCAGTTAGAAAGCAAACAATAGTGAGCAAAACATACAGTCAGAATGATAAAACCAAAGGTCAAAATAAGAGATCAGACTAGTTCTGTAATCTTTCCTTAGTGGCTAAAGTCACTTGAGCTTTGATCTCCAGCCTCTCCCCTTTGTTTTTG